>NC_041394.2:190785862-191085862 GCF_900747795.2 Erpetoichthys calabaricus | reverse complement strand
TTCAGACCTTCACTTATCTTCTTTCCAGATATTTTATTGAAACTCTGTTTGCATCTCATTATTGTTTGGGGGCTGGTTAAAGAAAAAAGAAACAAGAATTTAAAATGCAATTCAATTAAAAAATAAGGAAAGGAAATAAGTTCTGTTAGCAACAGTAATCTGTACTAAATTTAAAAAGCACCTGGGAAGAAAACCTCTAGCCACTCCAGGGTCAGTACGACATTAAACATTTGATATATTTTTCTGTTTTGTACTGCAACTGTCATAGATAACTTATTTTGTTTCTAAACATAAGAAAAAGCTAATTTATTAAAAAGAAAGAGCCTACTAAACATACTTTTGTCAGAGATTCCTAAACATGAAGATTTGTGCCACATAGGCTCCATTAATTTATTACAATATAACATTCCTAACCCTTCTTAATTTGATTTAGCCTACTGAGTGCCAGAACCTATTCTGTCAGCAGAGCAACTAACCATGGACAGGTCTCCAGTTTTTGACAGGTCCAACTCAAGCTTATAGCCACACAGGGATGTTTTGATATTGTCAGTCACTCTAATCAATCCAAAATATTTGTCTTTGGAGAGTTCAAAGAAAAACTGGAGTACCATGGAGAATAACCCATGCAGACACCAAGAGAACATGGAAACTCAATGTAGATAATGGCTAGGCATCAAATCAGAAACCAGAATTAAACCCCATGAGGCAGCAGTGGTAACCACTGTCCACCATCATTTATAACAGGCATCTTAATGTACCTTCTCACAGCTAATGAAATTTTCAAGTTTATTTTTATTTATACTAAGTGACTTTTTGAATAATATCATTTTCTCTGTGGACTGCAATTAACAAGCATAAGATGTCAGGACATAATAAGGAGATCTCAAAAACTCATTCATTTATTAAATACATACTTTGATAATTTGCATCACATAAATCCTTTGACAATAACATTAATTATTTTTCTGACACTTATGGGATTTTTAATTACAAAATGTTTCTATATCTCAAACTTTAATTAAAACAATTGAATTCTTCTTGATTTAACATAAAAGAATGCAGAACTATTGATAGAGACAAGGAGCACTTTATTAATGAGAGGTGCTCTGTTTGATCAGCAAGACATATCAGAAAAGGCCCTCCAACTGCCTCATACGCTTTACCAAATGCCTGAACATTTTCTTAATGGCAAGGATTATATATAAAAAACTGAGGATGACTAACATCTCGAGCCTTTTACATTTTAATCAACATAGTTATTATACATTCAGGAAATGAGTGATCAACATTTTGCCTTGCTCTAGTATAGCACATGCGAAGCATTCCTTTTTTTGAGAAATATGTAGCTGAAGCTAAAATAGCAATGTTTTACTTTATAGTATGTAACCTGTGACCGTGTTAGAAATATCAGTCTACTGTCACTTTCATGAACCATATGGATGTGAAATAGTGCCTGTTGTCTGCTATGTATGGCCTTTGTATCCTCAGATTTTCAAACATGACTTCCTGCAACTGTGAAGTTAAGCTTTGAACACAAACAGATTGAATCTGATACTCCCTAAAAAGTCAGCTCTTTTTTGATCTTATATACTAATATTAAGTTTAATATTCCAACTGTATAAAAAGCTAGTTTTCCTCTCATCTATGTATCATTTACTCATATCAAATACTTCTATTTGTTTTACCCCAACTAATCAGAACATATAATTAAGAAATACTGTCCTGTTCTGAAGCCAGTCACAACATCTGGAGTGACACATTATTGCCAATAACTTAACAAAAGCTTTCTAAAAAGAACTGGCAGTAGTAATTGGCAGTAGCATTTCTGAGTTTCTGCTTTTCAGTAAGTCCACATTTTAAATTATTTCCTTGACAACATTCGTTTTCTAACCAGGATAGACTTTTATCACAAGAATCACTCACCAACTCAGTTTTCATCCAATTTTCAGATAACAGGAAGTGTGTGGAGCTGACCTGTATACCCATGACCACTAATAATATGCACAATATAACTCTGGATGCCACCCATAGTACTGGCATATCAACCTCCACAACAAAAGTGTACAAAATTGCAGAATGCATGATCAAACAAAATGGAGCAATAACCAAAATGATAAACGTTTTTCTAATTCTCGTCAAATGAAAAACTGTTATTTTTGTTTTCCTCGATGTTCAAAACCCCTAAACAGATGCATACATTTTCAAAAATTCCTAATCATAACAGCCAGGTTGTTTATTAGCTTTCAGTTCCAGGAAACTAACATTGAAATGGATGTGGTATGACTTCTCTGCTATTGAGATTGGGTAATGATATTTTTTTTAATTTTGTTCATTTTGGTTTTGAATATACTCTCAGTGTGGCGGCACGGTGGCGCAGAGGGTAGTGCTGCTGCCTCGCAGTTGGGAGACCTGGGGACCCAGGTTCGCTTCCCGGGTCCTCCCTGCGTGGAGTTTGCATGTTCTCCCCGTGTCTGCGTGGGTTTCCTCCCACAGTCCAAAGACATGCAGGTTAGGTGGATTGGCGATTCTAAATTGGCCCTAGTGTGTGCTTGGTGTGTGTCCTGCGGTGGGTTGGCACCCTGCCCAGGATTGGTTCCTGCCTTGTGCCCTGTGTTGGCTGGGATTGGCTCCAGCAGACCCCTGTGTTCGTATTCAGCGGGTTGGAATATGGATGGATGGATATACTCTCAGTGTGTTTTAAGAAACTATAAAATGTACCATGCTAACAGAAATTTTAACCTGTTGCCAAGTGTGCCAGGGTGTCTGGTTTACATGGTCATTGGGCAAGAAGGGAAGAGGAACTGCTATCTTTTTTAAAAAAACTGACACTTTCAAAGAGCCTCCTCAACTAGGACACTAAGTCATCTGGAAATGTTTACTAGCATCTTACTAACAGGACCACTTTTTTTAAAAACTCACCCAGTTTGTATGATTCTATGTATCACTTTGTACTTGCTGTTGTGGCTTTTGATGCAACTAAATATAGTGTGTAAGTGAAAGCTTAAAGGCAGTCTCTTTGTCTAACTGCTACTATAGGGCCAGGAGGTTAGATTTTTCAATCCTTGTCTAACTGCAGTTGTTTAAGGGCCAAAAAGAAATACTTTTGTGAAGTCCCCTACTGGTGGTAAACTGGGTTGAAATAATGGTTTGAAAGTAAACACAGTTCCAATCAGCAAGCAGCCTGCCATTGAGGTCCCAAGGGTTAAACATGCATAGTGCAGCATGGGGAGTGAGACAGGTAAGAGATTTCTGGTAACAGTTACATAGTTGGTTTGTGATATTTCTTTCCATCCCTCATCTAGAAAAGAGCCTAATATGTTAGTTGGTACTTTTAGTGTTAAGTGCATGTCACTGGTGATCTGAATACATGATAGAACACAATTCAGTTCTTCATTCAGTAAGTAGATAGATAGATAGTAAGCGCTCTTTTGAAATTGTCTTGTTTATTTTGTTACGTGTTATAGGCACTCATTATATGTTTTTGTTGCTTATTTATATTATTGTACAATACATTGTGAAACTGGATAGTATTGTTATGTTTACTCATGCACAGCATACAAATTTGATTCTGATTCTATTAAGTTTTAAGAAAGTAGGTAGTTGGTATTTTAAATTCTTTATATTGTTTAGAAATCCTTGGTGAACAGTTATATGAGTGTTTAAGAGTATCATTAGTGATATTTGGAAAACCTGTTTAAAGAACTTTGAATGTGCTGGAAACACATTATTATTGTACTAAATGAAAAATTAGAATATAGGCTTCAGTTCAAGAAATTTCACTTCCAGATATGCTTTTAGCATCAGGTTAAGTTGGATAACAAGAGATATGGTGATGAGACACCACACAGCTACAGGTTGGAGAACAGTTCAGTTGCCGAATCTCATTGCCCGTGATTGTCGATGAGATTGTAAGACTAGCTGTCCCAGAGGATGATGTAAAACACAGGTTCCTAATGCCTTTTGTGATGGAAAAAATAACTGCTTTCATGCTACTAAGGGTTAAAATCTGGCAAAGCTGTTTTGCTGTAACGGAAGGTTATTCATACAGGCGTCTGTCATAAGACAGGGGGCAGTAAGCTGACCTAGGACAACATCCTCTTTAGGAACGCGTCTGTTAGACACAAGAAAGATGACCATTCCTTCTTTAGGGCCCATCTGACATGTACACAAAACAGATACAGTTGGTCGATTTGTGCAATATAAGATGAAATGCTTAGATAAACAATATTATGCTTTGCGATAAATAAGGGGAGGGGGGAGGGAGGAAAAATAATATAAAGCCGACCGAAAAGAGAAATCTGTGTTCTTCTACCTTGCATGAATCCATGTACTCGTCTGTGACTGAATAAAAGCTGATTGATTGAGCTATTTCTGTCTTCCACACTTTTTCAGTTCAGCTCCAAAATAGGCCTTAAACTACTTTGGGCTGCCAGCTCCATTCTAATATTCATAACATTGTGTCTTTGATGGTGGCTACAGCTTCACACTGCAACAGTAAAAACAACAACATTTATTTATATAGCACATTTCCATACAAATGATGTAGCTCAAAGTGCTTTACATGATGAAGAAAGAGAAAAAGACAAAATATAAAAATAAAATTAAGCAATACTAATTAACATAGAATAAAAGTACGGCCCGATGGCCCGGGAGGACAGAAAATAATAATAATAATAATAAGCTTGCAGGGTTCAGACAGTCATTAAACAATGTAAATATTACATTTCTGCCCATCCTGCCAATACATTACTTCAGTGCTTTCATACCTTTCTTTTCTTTTCTATTCCTGTTCTTATCCCTTTAGTGTACTTAACCTTCCATAAATCATTTTCAAGAAAAACAAATATATATATATATATATATATATATATATATATATATATATATGTATGTATATATACTGTATATATATATATATATATATATATATATATATATATATATATATATATATATATATATATATATATATATATATATATATTGTGAGAGACGGCCGGGGCAGCTTATCCTGGCCAACACATCCAGGCCGCTAGATGGAGTCCTCCCTGCAGCATGGAGGTGCCCCGGATTCCCGCAGGGCATCATGGGAGATGGAGTTCGACTTCACAGCCCTGCTGGCTGCTGTGGGTGCCATCAGGTGACACTGCAGGGAGACACAGGGATTTTTATTTTCCTTATAGCCCGGAAGTACTCCCAAGTCACGGGGATGGAAGAACAGAAGTACTGCCGGGCTGAAGTAAAATATAAGTCTTCATCTGACCCGGAAGTGCTATTGAATCACATGGACTGATGAACAGGAGCACTTCCGGGTCAAGGACTATTTAAAGGACTATGGGAAACCAAGCGAGCTGAGCCGGAGAAGGGAGGTAGAGTGACGGAGCTGCTGGGAGGAGAGGAGGATTGATTTATTATTTGTATTGGATTATTGATTATTGTGGAGTGTGTGGTGTCTACTGTGGCACAATATCAAAAGGAAAAGAAATTAAAAATATTATTAGTGCTTTTACCTGGTGTTTTGAACGTTTGCCTGCGGGGTTTTGAGGAGCGACAGCGCCCTCTAGTGTCACAATATATATATAAAATCTGCAAGGGTTCCAGGCCACGAGACTGCCAAGTCCCCTCTAGGCATTTTATCTAACATAAATGACCTCAATCAGTCCTCATGGTATTCAGGGTTCACATGGAAGAATTTGATGATGATGGTCATGTGGACTTCTGGCCTTCAATCCATCAATGTAGGGACACCACTGTGCTTTGATCGGGTGGTGGTGGCACAGATCGCCACCACAGAAAACCAGAAAAAGAACAGCAGAGAAAGTAGAGTTTAGTACAGATTTCTGAGCCATCATGAATGACAATGATAATGCATATACAGGATATCAGGGTTAAACTAAAATCAAGCTATTAGAAAGCCATGTTAAAATACTGAGTTTTTAGCAGTTTTTTAAAGTGCTCCACCATATTAGTCAGGCAAATTTCTATTAGTAAGCTATTCCAGATTTTAGGTGCATAACAGCAGAAGTCTGCCTCAAGGTTACGATTTGGAGTGTAAGGTGAGAGGCATTCCGAAATATAGGATGGAGCGAAATTATTTAAGGCTTTGTAAACCATAAGCAGTATCTTAAAATCAATTCTAAATGGCACGGGTACCAATGTAGTGACATCAGAACTGGAGAGATGTGCTCGGATTTTCTTTTCCTAGTTAAGATTCTAGCAGCTGCATTCTGCACTAGTTGCAATCGATTGATGTTGTTTTTGGGTAGAACTGAGGGGAGTGCATTACAGTAATCTAGCTGATTGAAAATAATAGCATGAACTAATTTCTCAGCATCTTGCAAAGTTACAAGTGGTCTAACTTTAGCTATATTTCTTAAGTGAAAAAATGCTGTCCTAGTAATCTGATTAATATGTAATTTAAAATTTAGGTCAGAGTCAATAATTAAGCCTAAATTCAGAAACACAAGTAAGACATTGTGTCAATGAACCAAGAGATTCAGGGTCCTCAGGCGTTATTGATAAATACAGTTGTGTGTCATCAGCACAGCTGTGGTAGCTCATGTTATGCCCCGAGATAATCTGACCTAATGGAAGCATGAAGATCGTAAAGAGCAGTGGACCCAGGATAGATCCTTGTGAAACACCATATAGAATATCATGTGTCTTTGAAGTGGTGTCTTGTTAGATTATCAAGCTGTACTTCTAACCAATTAAACTTTTTCCCCACAATCGACGATGAAAAGATAAGTACACAACAACAGGATGTAAAATTTAAACGGATTAAATGTATTAAGTGAAACAAGACATGCAAAAAGTAGAAACATATAAATATAAATATCCCTCCACCCCAGCAATAACAAGACACCACCAAATATATATACAACAAAAACCCTCCCTTGTCCCTGTAACATATAAACACACAACACGAATAACAACAATGACTGATAAACTGAATGCTTGTGAACTTAAGTCCGGTAATAAAGAAACTGTCCTGAAAGCGGTTGACTGAATTAGTGAAATTGAGACGTTTGATTCTCCCCGGAAAAAATGGAGCAGCCTCACCGTTAATCCTCGGTGTGTGGTGGATGATTAAGTCCGACCCCGGGGTCTCTCGTGGTGAGGTCCTTGAAGCAAGTCCGGCAGATGAAAAAACAAACTGGATGGATATGCGCGATATGGAAAATAACAGGTACAGTTGGCTCGTGGTCATGAATGTGAAAAAAATCTTCTCTCCTCCCTTCTTCCTTGTCCTCCTGCTGGCTTAAATAGTCCTGTGACAGCTGTGATTGATTAATTGTAAACAGGTGTTTTCCAGGTTTGTGGCTGTGGTCTCCTTCCATCATCCGTCCCCCTTTACGGGGACGGCAGTAACTGATACACAAACAGTAAACGGGACAATGAAACGAGACGCACTCAGAACTGACATTTAACACTATGTGGCCCCGCTACATTCCCCCCCCCCCCCCCCAACCTTGGACAAGGGAGGGCCGAAGTACGGCTTGAGATTGGCCACATGGATGGTGTCTAGCTTGGAGTCAGTGCCAATACCCCTTTGAAACTGGAAATTAACTGGACCTGTTTGCGATATGATTTTGGCTGGACCTAACCATTTAGGTGCTAGCTTGGCGGAGAACCTTTTGCTGGCATCCGAGAGATGGTGAGCTCTAATCCAGACCAAATCACCCGGCTGAAAGTGCGCTTCCTTACGCCGGGCATTGTACAACTTGGCATGTCTGGATGTCGAACTCACCAACCTCTGTTGGATTCTCCGCCGTAATTACTCCATTTTAAATAAGTTATTGTAACTGGTGGTTTCTGGACTAGGGGCTCTGGGAAGGAGTCGGTCAAGCGGGCCCTTTAGCTGTCTGCCCAGCGCAACCAAAGCAGGCGTCTCACCTGTGGCTTCATGCACAGTGGTGTTCAGGGCAAACCGGAGCTCGGGGAGCCATTTATCCCAATCCTGATGGCGTTCACCCACATAGGAGGCGATCATGTTCTTCAGGGTCCGGTTCACTCGCTCTGTCATGTTGGCCTGGGGATGGTAAGCTGTCGTCAGGTTTTTCTTCACTCCCCAGGCTGTATAAAGTTCATCTAATACAGAGCTCGTGAACTGCGGACCCCAGTCTGAGACGATGTTCTTTGGCACCCCCCAGCGGGTGAAGATTTCGTTCTTCAGGGTGGAGCATATCTTGTTGGTTTTTGTGTCTGTTAATGCAAACAGCTCCACCCACTTGGAAAAATAATCAATCACCACCATCAGGACGGTCTTCCTCGAGCTGGTAACAGGAAATGGCCCCATAAGGTCGACTCCCAAAGTCTTCCCCGGTCCATCCGCGATTGTCGATTGTAGAAATCCTGCCGGTTTACCAGGTGGGTTTTTGAGCTGCTGGCAGGTGATGCACTTCTTCACGTGGTGGCAAACGTCTTTCTGGACAGACGGCCACCACGCAACCCCCAGGATCTTTAATAAAGTTTTTGTCCTTCCAAGGTGACCACCTAAAGGACTGTCATGATAGTAGTTTAGAAAGTCGGGGATGAGCCCTTCCGGGACCACTAGTTGGTGTTGCAGACCCCCAAGGGAGGATGGAGTGGTCCTGTACAGAACTCTCTGGAGGTCCACGAAGTGTACCCGGTCGGTACGCTGTTGCTCCAGTCCCTCCCTGATGCTCCGGCAGAATGGACTGGTGGCTTGTGTTTGAGCCAGGTCTTCAAGGCTTCTTGGCAGAGGGAGGATCATCTTCTTTGCCTCTGCCAAACACACCATCCCCGGTGGCTCTGACACCCTGGACAGAGCATCAGGCACGATATTGCCACAGCCCTTCCGATAGGTCACCTTGAAAGTAAAGTTCTGGAGGCGTAGTACCCACCTGGTTAGACGGGAGGAGGCCTTCGGGTGATTAAATACCCAGGTCAGAGCATGATGGTCGGTGTACACTTCAAATTCAACCCCCTCCAGATAGTGTCTCCATTTTTCCACAGCCCACACGACAGCCAAACACTCTTTTTCAGCTGTTGAATAATTGAGCTTGGCGCCGTGCAAGGCTCGAGAGGCGTAAGCGATGACGTGTTCAGCCTGGTGGATTTTCTGAGTGAGCACGGCGCCAAGCCCCAGGTTGCTGGCATCGGTTTGTACCTGGAAAGTGAGCTGCGGATCTGGCTGGGCCAGAATGGGCGGCTCTTGAAGGTGGCTCTTTAGTTGCTCGACCGCGTCCTGGCATTCCGTTGTCCACTCCCACGGCACATCTTTTTTTTCTTAAGTTGTTCAAGGGAGCCGCTATATTAGCCATCCGGGGAATGAACTTGTGATACCACCCCACTAACCCAAGGAAACGTTGCAAAGATTTCAAATCCGTGGGCGTGGGGTAGTCTCGGATGGGTAAGGTCTTCTCGGGGTCTACAGCGACCCCCTCAGATGAAAGAATGTGCCCGAGGAAGCATATGTGGGGTTGAATGAAGGTACACTTCTTCGTGTTCAGCGTAAGGTGCGTTTGATGTAATCGTTGGAAGATGGTGTCCAGGTCCTGGAGATGTTGTTTAATAGAAGGGGAGTAAATAATGACGTTGTCGATGTATACAAAGCAGATCTTGCCTATCAACCCCCTCAGGACTTGTTCCATGAGCCGCTGGAAGGTGGCCCCAGCATTTTTAAGCCCAAAAGGCATGACTTTGAACTGGAACAAGCCTTCAGGGGTGATGACTGCCGTCTTCTTCTTACTCCCCTCGTCCACCTGCCAATAGCCACTGCGGAGGTCTAGTGTGCTGAAAACTGCAGCTCCATGCAGTGACTCCAGAATCTCATGAACCAGGGGCATGGGATATGCGTCCAGGCTCGTCTTCCCGTTAACCCCCCTGTAGTCCACGCAGAAACGATAGGTGTCATCCGTCTTCTTTACGAGGACCACAGGGGACGCCCAGGAGGAGGAAGATGGTTCGATTATTCCCTCAGCGAGCATACGATCAAGGTGTTCTTTAATTATGCCCTTCTTTAGTGGAGAAACGCGGTAGGCTCGGTGCCTTATTGGAACTTCGTCCGAGGTGTGGATCACGTGGGTAACTCCACGGGCGACTCCTAATTTCTCAGTCCACACCTCGGCCCACTTCTTCAGCACCGGTCTCACCTCTTCGGGCTGTTCCTCCACAGGGGCTGCCGCCAAGGTGCTTACGTCACTCCTCACTGCTGCGTAGAAGCCAATGAATTCGGAGCCCAGATCTTCTTTTGATTTATGTATGAAGTCGCATACCCCTTCCCCTGGCACCGTATACCCCCTGGGACTGAGATGGATGGTCATCCTCATGGTGGTTAAAGAGTCCAGCCCAAGGAGTAACGGGACGGACAGGTGCCGGTCATCCAGGACATACGTATCCATTTCCCAGGTGGTGGAGAGTACACTGTACCTCAAGGGGACTTTGCCCAGGGCCCTGTGTTCACTCCCATCTGCCAATACAAATCGGACAGACGGGGCAGATGTTAAGTTGTCTGTCGGTCGGCTAAACTTCTTCCACATGCTTGAGCGGATTAAGGTGTGATGGCTCCCTGTATCGACCACCGCATCCACCTGCCACCCCCGCAGCTTCACTGGGACGATCAGGAGGGACGTACTCGCTTGCATGATGGCGAGATCGGCTTCCGACTGGCAAGGTTTGGCTCGCTGGGGTTTTAGGGGCTGGGTTTCGCGTGTACTGGCTTGTACTTTATTCCAATACGTTTTTGAGTTTCCCCAGTCCCGTTCCACGTGCGAGCCCACCTTCACCAGGTCTTCCACCGACCCCACAACCCCCCTTAGACCCCCAGCTAACCGCGGGTTACAGGCATTAAGGATGCGGCGGACCACCTCTTCTTTAGACATAGCCGGCCACCATTTCAAACACAAAGCCCGATATTCATAGGCGAAGTCCCGGATGGATTGCGAAGGCAGTTGCACCATGGATCGCAGCTTGTCCTCCAGTTCAGATTCATAGTCTTCCGGAAGAAAAGCCGCGAAGAAAGATCGATGAAAGGATCCCCAGTCTTTAATGTTCTTCTTGGCCTTCAGCCACCAGCTCCGCACCGGACCCCAGAAAGGGAAGCCCCTATCACCCCCATAAGCTCTTCTGGGGCTAAAGGGTTAACAGCCAGGTACGCCTCCCCTTCCTCCACAAAGTTGAGGACATCATCGATGTTATAAGGAGCCACCAACTTGGGAAAGGAAAGGCGCACCCCAGGAACAGAGGGCCGATTGATGTATTCACCCCCCCCCCCATGAGACCCGTACGGCGTTGAATGACAGGGTGACTGACGTAACGTCTGGAGACTCCTTCGGACCTCCCCCTGAAGAGTTTCTTGCCGGCGTTGATCCCGCCTCTGGAGGCACAACACGATTTCCCGCCCCAGGAGTTGAACTTGCTCATTGAGATATTTTTTTATTTCCTCCTGGGAGCTGCTGATGCGAGCCTGCAAGGCATCTTCGCGCCCAAGCGCACTTTCAGCAACCTCGCGGACTTTCTCATCCAGCCGGGTTAGTTGTTGTGCCAGATCTTCCCACGGAGGCGAGACATCCTCCAGGCATTCCTCCTCAGGTCCATGGTGATCTTCAAGGTACAGCGACTGCAACGAATCCACCACCTCCTGCACCGCTGAACACGCTCTGACCGTGACGTGCCGCGCCCCGGCTACTCCATCATCACACCGCGGCGAAGCAATGGTGTCGTCCTGCTCGGCATGCACTATAGACATGTTAATTGGGGAAATGTTTAAAGGCAGACAGCGATAGATATTTATTAAGATTCCTCAGAGAGGGCACCACTGCTTCGCTGCGGTGTGATGATGATGATGATGAATCAAAGAATTCTTTTTATCTCTTCACTTTACCTAAATTTAGCCAAGGTGATGTGATCAGATTAGTGAACCTAAAGGGCACTAAGCTTTTCTTTTAATAATTTATTTTAATTGTAGTTGTAACAGAAACACATATTTCAGTTTGCAGAAACTGTATGTAAGTTGTCTCATACAACTAGCATGCATGAACGTAACTTTGGCAACCTTGGATTAAGTTTTAAGGACTGTTTGAGCCTGGCAGTTTAGTTAAATTACTGACTAGGTTAACATTTCTATCTGCAAATCCCCTCTCACACATGCAGTTTAATTTGCAAACTAGCCATGCTAACAGTGAAAGATAATAGCATAAATGTAAAAATATTTGATATCTATTGCCCTATGTGTACCTTCAGCATCTTTCCTCAGTATCCTCATGTGTCTGAACTTCTCTCAAGCACATTTCTGCAAAGCCTGCTTCTCAGACTCATTTTGAGGTGCCTTGCTTGTCTTCTGTCCACTTTTATACTTCCCATGTTTGAAGATGACTCTCACCATGCATTCTACGCCTTTCCTCCTCCTCGTGTGTCTTACACTCACACTTCCTCTTTGGATTGCACCGCAATTCCAAACTGATCAATCACACCAAAGCCAATCAGTTTGCTTGTTGGTACCAGAAACACGACAAGCTTAGTGTTTCATTATATAGTAGATATTTTACCAGGAAGTACTACGCATAAATATGAGTAGTTAATCTGATGCTGCAGTGGGCTGCAAGTGTAAAAGAGAAATCTGCCAGTATTGCAGGAAAAGTTAACTTGACAATGTTTCAACATTTATATGCGGACAGGGCTTAAATATCAAGCCACACAGCAGCTTCCTCAATCTCCATAGGTGTGGATATTTTATTAGCCTTGTCAGTAAATGATTCCTGAAGACACTGCATTTTTTGCAAGTTTCTGACCACTTTTTGACACATTAATGACAGACACTGGATCTGCTGAAGTACACTGAGCTTTCTCTTGGTATTCAACAAGTCATTGTTATAACTATAACTTCACATATAATAGCTTGTGGATTGGAAAAGTCATTTAGCACAATGAGAAGTGTAAAAAAAGTGTTCACTGAACAACCTGAGTTAAAGAATGAAATAACTTATGTAGCTATTAACAAGTTTGGATAAAATGAGTGCTGTTCAAGCAACAGTGCTTTAACTCTCATAATCTTCTCTATTCACCCTCACAAAGACTTAATCAGTTTATTGGTATATAAAATCACTAACTGACATGCCTGTATTGTAAATAAATAGAATCAAGAAATTAGCTGTTAGTTGGGGTTTATGTAATACATGTATTATCCCACTTCATTCAGGATATTTTATAAGTCAATGGGCCTCAGTTATAGAGCTTTCGGTTAATCGAGTGCATCAGAAATACCATGTACCTAACCAAGTGCTTTTCTGTATACAAAATTTTGATCTCTGTCAACTTTGTTTAATTTTGTGGTTTAAAGAAGCATTTGCTCCATGCTGCAAAATTTCCTGCGAACTCCCATGGATACAACCCCCAAGGAATAGAGGTAAACTAAGGAATAGAGAAATATTTTTAAGCAGTCTACTACAGCCATACATAGATGATAACAGTGATTCAGTCCCATAGCTCTACAGTTTAGACATTCCCTCTTACTTATAGGATTAGGGCGGAGAGCATGCAAGAACAACAGCCCGTCAGCCTTGGCAAGCAAACTTTATTTACTTTCAGGATCAGAAAAATTGTAGTAACTCCAGCAATACGTTGTTTAACTCTTAGGAGTAATCCACACAAAGAAGTAGTACAACAAAGAGACTATAAAGAGTGGGATCAAAAATATCAATGACATTGTGACTTTGACTGTTTGCTTATGAGTTGAGACAATATTGTCATTGTCTTTGTTTGCCTTGAGTGGGATGAAAATAAACTCCTGTAAGGAGATAAGGTAGGAGTGCACAAGGAATGAAACAGAACAGATTAGTAAAGAAGAGGTGAGTACAGAGTGTAAAGTACTATATAGAAATAAAGTAAATTGAATATTTATTACTATAGTACTGTAAAAACTTCTGTTTAAACACTAGACTATTGTAGCGATACACCAGTAGGACAGACTTCTTTTACGAGGAGAAGGGCAAAGGCACTATTAGAAGTCCTGTAGTATGTCTCCTGGATAGAAACAAAGAGCCACACTGGTAGAGGCAGGACATTGCTACCTACTGTATGAAAGTCTGGGCGCACAGAATCCACTAGGGCCTGGAATAGCCTGTATGTTTGCTGTGTATTTCAGAGAAGCAATAGGAAGGGGCATCAGCACAAGAGAAAGAAAGATTTGCATCCTGGGTGGAACAATGAAATGCTCCCTCAGGACACAAGAGGGCAGTCAGCCTTGTAGGTGGCAAAGATGCCTGGCACCTTGCCTAAAGACAGGTAAAAGCCAGGAATATACTGGCAGAGGTGGAAACACCTCCTGACTGCTAGAGGGCACAAGATTGCAGAAGTGAATATTTGGGACTGTGCCATTATGGTATACCCCTCCTTTAACTGCCACCTTATCGTGGTGGAGGGGTTTGCGTGTCCCAATGATCCTAGGAGCTCTGTTGTCCGGGGCTTTATGCCCCTGGTAGGGCCACCCAAGGCAAACTGGTCCTAGGTGAGGGATGAGACAAAGAGCGGTTAAACAAACCTCCTATGAAGAAAAACAATTTTGGACGGCGTTTTCCCTTGCCCGGACGCGGGTCACCGGGGCCCCACTCTGGAGCCAGGCCTGGAGGTGGGGCTCGATGGCAAGCGCCTGGTGGCCGGGCCTGCACCCATGGGGCTCGGCCGGGCACAGCCCGAAGAGGCAACGTGGGTCCCCCTTCCCATGGGCTCACCACCTATGGGAGGGGCCAAGGAGGTCGGGTGCAGTGTGAGTTGGGTGGTGGCCGAAGGCGGGGACCTTGGCGGTCCGATCCTCGGCTACAGAAGCTGGCTCTTGGGACGTGGAATGTCACCTCTCTGAAGGGGAAGGAGCCTGAGCTAGTGCGCAAAGTTGAGAGGTTCCGGCTAGATATAGTCGGACTCACCTCGACACACAGCTTGGACTCTGGAACCAATCTCCTTGAGAGGGGCTGGACTCTGTACCACTCTGGGGTTGTCCCCGGTGAGAGGCGCCGAGCGGGTGTGGGTATACTTATTGCCCCCCAACTTGGAGCCTATACATTGGGGTTTACCCCGGTGGACGAGAGGGTAGCCTCCCTTCGCCTTCGGGTGGGGGGACGGGTCCTAACTGTTGTTTGTGCGTATGCACCGAACAGCAGTTCGGAGTACCCACCCTTTTTTGGAGTCCCTGGAGGGGGTGCTAGAGGGCATACCTTCTGGGGACTCCCTCGTACTGCTGGGAGACTTCAATGCTCACGTGGGCAATGACAGTGAGATCTGGAAGAGCGTGATTGGGAGGAATGGCCCCCCCTGATCTGAACCCGAGTGGTGTTTTGTTATTGGACTTCTGTGCTCGTCACGGATTGTCCATAACGAACACCATGTTCAAGCATAGGGGTGTTCATATGTGCACTTGGCACCAGGACACCCTAGGCCTCAGTTCGATGATCGACTTTGTGGTCGTGTCGTCGGACTTGCGGCCACATGTCTTGGACACTCGGGTGAAGAGAGGGGCGGAGCTGTCAACTGATCACCACCTGGTGGTGAGTGGGCTTCGATGGTGGGGGAGGATGCCGGTCAGGCGTGGTAGGCCCAAACGTGTTGTGAGAGTCTGCTGGGAACGTCTGGCAGAGCCCCCTGTCAGAAGTAGCTTCAACTCCCTTCTCCGGCAGAACTTCGACCACATCCCGAGGGAGGTGGGGGACATTGAGTCCGAATGGGCCATGTTCCGTGCCTCTATTGTTGAGGCAGCTGACTGGAGCTGTGGCCGTAAGGTGGTCGGTGCCTGTCGTGGCAGCAATCCCCGAACCCGTTGGTGGACACCGGCGGTGAAGGATGCAGTCAAGCTGAAGAAGGAGTCCTACAGGACCCTTTTGTCCTGTGGGACCCTGGAGGCAGCTGATAGGTACCGGCAGGCCAAGCGGAATGCGGCTTTGGTGGTTGCTGAGGCAAAAACTCGGGCGTGGGAGGAGTTTGGGGAGGCCATGGAGAACGACTTTCGGACGGCTTCAAGGAGATTCTGGTCCACCATCCGGCGTCTCAGGAAGGGGAAGCAGTGCAGTGTCAACACTGTATATGGTGGGGATGGTGCGCTGCTGACCTCGACTGGGAACGTTGTGGATCGGTGGGGGGAGTACTTCGAAGACCACCTCAATCCCATTAACATGCCTTCCAATGAGGAAGCAGAGCCTGGGGACTCAGAGGTGGGCTCCCCCATCTCTGGGACTGAGGTCACCGAGGTGGTTAAAAAACTCCTTGGTGGCAGGGCCCCGGGGGTGGATGAGATACACCCGGAGTTCCTCAAGGCTCTGGATGTTGTAGGACTGTCTTGGCTGACACGCCTCTGCAACATCGCATGGACATCAGGGACAGTGCCTCTGGATTGGCAGACCGGAGTGGTGGTCCCCCTCTTTAAGAAGGGGGGATCGGAGGGTGTGTTCCAACTACAGAGGGATCACACTCCTCAGCCTCCCTGGAAAAGTCTATTCAGGGGTCCTGGAGAGGAGGGTCCGTCGGATAGTCGAGCCTTGGATTCAGGAGGAACAGTGTGGTTTTCGTCCGGGTCGCGGAACAGTGGAGCAGCTCTATACCCTTGGCAGGGTCCTGGAGGGTGCATGGGAGTTTGCCCAACCAGTCTACATGTGTTTTGTGGACTTGGAAAAGGCATTCGACCGTGTCCCTCGGGGAATCCTGTGGGGGGTACTCCGAGAGTATGGGGTACCGGCCCCCCTGATAAGGGCTGTTCGGTCCCTGTACGATCGGTGCCAGAGCTTGGTCCGCATTGCCGGCAGTAAGTCGAACCCGTTTCCAGTGAGAGTTGGACTCCGCCAGGGCTGCCCTTTGTCACCGATTCTGTTCATAACTTTTATGGACAGAATTTCTAGGCGCAGCCAGGGCGTTGAGGGGGTCCGGTTTGGTGGGCTCAGGATTGGGTCACTGCTTTTTGCAGATGATGTTGTCCTGTTTGCTTCATCAGGCCGTGATCTTCAGCTCTCTCTGGATCGGTTCGCAGCCGAGTGTGAAGCGGCTGGGATGAGAATCAGCACCTCCAAATCCGAGACCATGGTCCTCAGCTGGAAAAGGGTGGAGTGCCCTCTCAGGGTTGGTAGCGAGATCCTGCCCCAAGTGGAGGAGTTCAAGTACCTCGGGGTCTTGATCACGAGTGAGGGAAGAATGGAGCATGAGATCGACAGGCTCATCGGTGCGGCATCTGCAGTAATGCGGGCTCTGCATCGGTCTGTCGTGGTGAAAAAGGAGCTGAGCCGCAAGGCGAAGCTCTCAATTTACCAGTCGATCTATGTTCCTACCCTCACCTATGGTCATGAGCTATGGGTAGTGACCGAAAGAACGAGATCGCGAATACAAGCGGCTGAAATGAGTTTCCTCCGCAGGGTGTCTGGGCTTTCCCTTAAAGATAGGGTGAGAAGCTCAGTCATCCGGGAGGGGCTCAGAGTAGAGCCACTGCTCCTCCGCATCGAGAGGAGTAAGATGAGGTGGCTCGGGCATCTGATCAGGATGCCTCCTGGACGCCTCCCTGGTGAGGTGTTCCGGGCACGTCTAACCGGGAGGAGGCCCGGGGGAAGACCCAGGACATGCTGGAGGGACTATGTCTCTCGACTGGCCTGGGAATGCCTTGGAATTCTCCCGGAAGAGCTAGAAGAAGTGGCCGGGGAGAGGGAAGTCTGGGCATCTCTGCTCAAGCTGCTGACCCCGCGATTTGACCTCGGATAAGCGGGAGACAATGGATGGGTGGATGGCATTATGGTATAATGTTTTCAAGACTTGTTAATCAGAGAAAACTGTTGTTTTACCTGTATTGAAGGTTAGAATAGACTTCTTATCTTGTGTACAGCCTTGCACACTTTTCGCTATCTTTTGCTACTGTTGTTTAATGCTTTGTGAGAGCCGCTTTCATCTAAGTACACATTTGGCTCTTGATCCTCTCCATTGGTGTTTTACACTGTTAATAAGACAAACTAAAACACATGTATCAATGCACTGATCCGCCCCTCTCTATTCCACGACCCTGACCCTATAACTTATTGTAGTGTTTAGCCAGAATTAACCACAAGGTGTGCTTAAAAGCAGCCATACAGCCAAAATCTTACTGAGTGCAGTTTTGGGAGGAGAGTGAAGTTAAAGCTTAGCCGGTGAAAGAAACACAGGCCAGGTGAGACAGGGACAGAGATAGAAAGATTGGCAAATGGGGAGTGACAAAGGAAGTATTTTGTGAGGCCCAGTGAGGCTTCAGCTTTGTTATTTTCCTTCTGTGTATTTGCATTTTACTGGCTTTTGTGTGCTGTATCTAAAGCAATGGTTACTTTATGTTTAACAAAGATAAAATTTATCTTGATTTCTAGCAATCTTAATTTATTTCTGGAT
Organism: Erpetoichthys calabaricus; assembly: GCF_900747795.2. Taxonomy (NCBI): domain Eukaryota; kingdom Metazoa; phylum Chordata; class Cladistia; order Polypteriformes; family Polypteridae; genus Erpetoichthys; species Erpetoichthys calabaricus. The sequence continues at coordinate 191,067,520 of NC_041394.2, read as the reverse complement.
GCAGAGGGTCAGCATGATAACCCCTCCTCTAACAATGTCTATAACATACATATAGATAGATAGATAGATAGATAGATAGATAGATAGATAGATAGATAGATAGATAGATAGATAGATAGATAGATAGATAGATAGATAGAACTTTATTTGTGTGTATGTGCGGTTTATTTAAAGAAAGAACACAAAGTAAAAAGTAAAATACAAAGCAATCCTTAGGTTTCCCAGTGAGCCTAGCTTTATAGTTTCAAGTGAGGAGGCTTGCTCACTTGGCAAAACACCCACAACACAGTGCCTTAAACACCATGATACTCATCTTCCATACCCTCTGTCTCATTCTACTTTTCTGATCTCTTGCCTGCTGCTGGCTGAGCCTTTACTAAAGTCAACCTCCTAACTGCAGGCTCAACGGACCACTGACAGGGATTGATATGTGATTAGTTTTGGGATAATCCCCAGAATATCTCCTGGAAAATGCTATTTTTGAAATGCCTTGTGAAAGTTCTAGAGCTGTCTAAAATTCTGTGCTTGCAGGGTTGCATATCAGATTCTTTCTCATTAAGGTAATGTAACTGGTCACGCTATGTGTGCTTGTCATACCTATAATTTGGACTTTATCACCCTTCACAGGTAACCCCTTGTAGCAAGGCTACATAATGGACAGTCTGGTTAGCCTTCTGAATTGTCCGTCACTTCTTAATGTTGACTGGGAGGGTGTTTTAAATAGCCCTTCAGGCACCATTGGTGACGTCCCGTTCTGGGAGGATCCCGCCCGAGTACACTCTCCAGCTGCCTGATGCCGGCGTATTGGTTGCCATGACCACCGAGAGAGGCAAGGATTTTCGGCGGGAAACTTTCTCTTTTTAAGGGGAATGGCGGAACAAGAGAAAAAAAGACAGTAAGGAGAAAGTAAGGAGGAAGAAACAAAGACACAATTTTCAAGGCATCGCAGCGACTATCTACGCTCTAGAACTGTTCAGGATTTTACTTCGCCCAGGGACGTCTGCTTTTCATGGGTGGCCACCCCGAAGAAATATTTTAAGGACGAATCCCCAAGAAGAGGCCAGGGTCTGGTGTTCTCCGGGTGCTCCCGTCTGGTGAGTCGGATTCCTGAATTTCGTTTCGTGATAGTCCGCAGAGAAGCCGTCCCGCTAAAGGACGGTTGTGTTTCCTGCTTCCAGGATTTCGTGCTTTCTATATCTTTGGACTCCGTGAAACTAAACGTATCAAAGAACAGTTTTTTCTCATTATTTATTTTTCTTTTTCTTTTGTCTGTGTCAAACCGGGGGTTAGTATACGGGGCGCCAGGGAGGGCGTCTGGGGAAGGGGTTCACTTAGGAGCACTCAAGCACCGGTTAAGTTTATGTAGCAGCACCTTTTAATATATTTTTTCTGTTTCATTTCCTGTTGTGTTTTATTGCTACAAATTGTTAAGAAGGGGATCGTGGCTAGAGGGGATGAGGACCGAATATGGTTGTGCTCTTATACTTTCAAACATCGTCCACCCCCTGTACGGGTGGTGAAGTGTAGGAATCGTGTATTCGTATAGTGCGGTTGCTACAGAGTGGTGCCCTCTCTGAGGAAGTATAATAAGCATCTGTCATATTTTGGTTCCTTTTAGTCCATTCTTTAAAAATCATCCTTTAAATCATCCATGATGTCTTTAGGGCAATCGGGGCAGGCGATCGCCCCGCCGAGTGGCTCTTTGTGTGAGGATGTGGTAGCCGGTAGCCGCCACGTAACGGTGAGGGCACATTCAGCCGTCCGAGAGAGAGCGAGCCTGCTTCAATCGATGTACCTAAGTGATTTGCCCGGATCTGATGAGGCGGATAACGATGGCACTCCGCCCCTGCTTGCTGAGATTACGGAGCGGATTGAAGCTCTGGACGAGCGGATCTCATCCATGGCTGACAGCACCTTATCCCGTGAAGACGCTTTGCGAAATTATATAGATGACTCGATGGAAAAACTGCGAGAATATGTGGAGGAGCAGATTATTGGGCTGGAGCGGGATGTTGTGCAATGCCTGGAGAGGCGTGATCAGCTATGGAAGGAACATCTTCGGCGCGAGGTGCGGAATAATCTGCGTTCCTTTGGTTCAGTGAACGCGCATTCCACTCCCCGGGAGGCAACCCGCACGGTGCATTCGTATACTCCGCCAGCCGTACCGTCCCTTCGCATGGAGTTTCCTTAATTGGGAGAGTCGTATACATCGGAGGACATAATTAATTTCATTGAACAGGCAGATGCTTTTCAGTCTGTTGCTCCAATGGGGGAAGATGAACTTTTGGGGGTGATTAATGCCTCTTTGAAGGGTCCTGCGAAAAGTTGGTGGCAGGCAAGCAAACAGTCAATCCACACCTGGGATGCTTTTAAGAAGGATTTCCTGGAGGCGTTTCTCCCAGAAGATTATGCAACTGAATTAGAAGAAAAACTTCGGCTCATGGTTCAAACTCCAACACAGAGCATCCGAGATTTTGCCTATGACTATAGGGCTCTATGTTTGAGATGGCGACCCGAGATGAAGGAAGAGGAAGTAGTGCGTCGAATATTAAATGCCTGTAACCCCCGTTTGGCTGGGGGACTGAGAGGGATTGTGACCACCGTGGATGGTTTGGTAAAGGTCGGGTGTGCAGTCGAACGTGATTGGGCATCTAACAAGGGTTACTGGGAGAAAGTTCATGCCAGTAAAAAGGAAACCCAAACCACCAAGGCAGCCAAGCAATCAAAAGGTGGACAGACTGAGGCAGGTGTCTCAGTGGTATCCACTCTAGCTACCCTCTTAGTGCTCCCAGTCCATATTCGAGGCTGGTGTGTGGACGCAGTAGTAGATACAGGTAGCCATTTCACATTAATGCAGAAAAGCTGGTGGAACAAAATAGCCAGACAGAACGAAAAACTTCTGGCTACCTCGACCATTAAGTTTATTATGGCCGATGGGACTGAGCACCGGGCCCTGGGTAAGGTCTCGCTGAGGTATTTACTCCATAATGTAGCTTGGAGGATGGAAACCTATATCATAGAGGATGCGCACCTGTCATTGCCTTTGCTCCTGGGCCTAGACTCTATCACTGCAGTAAAGATGACCATTCATTTCCATCATAGAAAATACTTGGTGCCAGGCAGTGGGGGAACATCCTTTTGTTACAAAGGTCCGGGAAGAACTGCATGGGGCATACTTGGGGTTTTATGCTGCAGAGGTGGAGGCCTGTGAGACCAAAGATCCGGATATTGTGTCGAACCAGCTGGATGAAGTCAAACCTCTGCTACGCCGATGGCCGAATGTATGGACGGAGAATTTGGGGGAAACACAGGTGGTTACACACGACATCCATACGGTGAACGAGGTTCCGGTGCGTCATCGCTCTTATCGAGTCTCGCCCCTTAGAAAAGGGATTATTAAAGAACATATCGGCAAGATGTTGGAACAAGGGATCATTGAGCCTTCATCGTCAGCATGGGCAGCACCTGTAGTTTTGATAAAGAAAGCAGATGGTACATACAGATTCTGTGTGGACTACAGGGGACTTAATGCCAAGACCCTCTTAGATGCATACCCCATGCCTCAGGTACAGGAAATTTTGGAATCCCTGCACGGAGCAGCCATCTTTAGTACATTAGATCTACGCAGTGGTTATTGGCAAGTACGAATGGCAGAGGGCAGCATACATAAGACTGCGGTTTCCACTCCGGAGGGTTTGTTCCAATTTCGGGTCTTGCCTTTTGGCCTGAAGAATGCGGGTGCAAGTTTCCAGCGTTTGATGGAGCAGGTTTTGCGTGGGTTGATCGGGAAGATATGCTTTGTCTATATAGACGATATTATTGTTTTCTCCCCTGACCTTCACAAACACCTCCAGGATTTGGACCTTGTCTTTCAGCGGCTGGGGCAAGCCCGACTGACATTAAATGTGAAGAAGTGTCGCCTTGCACAACCACAGATTCATTTTTTAGGGCATGTAGTATCAGGAAAGGGCGTTGAGGTTGATCCTAAGAAAACCTCAGCTATTCAAAACTACCCTCCACCCTCTGATCTGAAAAGTTTGCAAAGGTTTCTTGGTCTTGTGGGCTGGTATCATAAGTTTATCCCACGGATGGCTGACATAGCAGCCCCGCTCAACCACTTGAAGAAAAAAGACATTTCCTGGAACTGGACCCCAGAGTGTCAGGAGGCAATGGACCAACTCAAGGCAGCACTGCAATGCCCGCCCATCCTGGCTCAACCAGACCAACAGTTAACTTACCAAGTACACACTGATGCCAGCAATGTAGGGCTCGGGGCAGTCCTCACACAAAATATGGATGGAATGGAGAGAGTGATTGCCTATGCATCTAGGAGTCTGAGAGGCCCTGAACTCAACTATTCAGCTTCTGAAAAAGAGTGTTTAGCAGTGGTTTGGGCAATAGAGAAATGGCGTCATTTTCTAGAAGGAGTGGAATTCGAAGTATATACGGATCACAATGCCCTGACATATATTTTTAATCAACCCAAAGTGTCATCACGCCTTACCCGGTGGGTATTGCGCCTTCAATCATTTACTTTTAAAGTTTTTTACCGGAAGGGATGCAGCAACATTGTTCCCGATGCCTTGTCGAGAATACCAGAGATGACTGGAGTGGTGTGTATGGCTATGGCACAAAGCCAGTGGTGTGCCCTGCCTTTAAGTTTACAGGATATAGCACAAGCACAAGAGATTTGTCCGGCCTGCTTGGAGCTCAGAGAGAGTGTTGCTAAGGCTGAACCTGGCCGCATTCATTTCAGGGAGCTGCAAGGGGTGCTATATAGATCCGTGCCATCTAAGAGCGGGGGGCACCAAGCTCCAACTGGTACTCCCAGAAAAATATATACATGAATTCCTGCATTATTATCATGATAGCCCTTTTGGTGGACACCTGGGGAAGTTAAAAACCCTACTGAGGTTACTAGAAGTGGCATGGTGGCCATCGTAACGCAGAGATGTGTGGGACTACGTTAAAAGGTGTGAGGTCTGTCAAAAGTATAAAACTCCACCTGGTAAACCAGCCGGGGAGCTTCAATCTATGATTCCTTCGGAGCCAGGGGAGATGTTGGGAGTCGACTTGATGGGACCACTGCCATCTTCTACCACCAAGAAAACTATATTGATGGTGGTAGTGGACTATTTTTCCAAATGGGTAGAGCTTTTTGCTCTGCCCGATGCTAAGACTCACCGGATCTGCACCCTCTTAAAAAATGAGATTTTTACTCGGTGGGGGGTCCCCAAGTTCATTGTATCGGACCGTGGGCCACAGTTCACCAGTGAAATCATGGAAAGATTATATTTAGCTTGGGGGGTAAAACGTAAATTGACAACAGCATACCATCCCCAGAGCAATCTAACAGAGAGGGTAAACAGGACCCTGAAAACAATGGTGGCATCCTACGTGGGAGATCGTCATCAAGACTGGGACAAATGGCTTCCTGAATTACGGTTTGCCATTAACACAGTAGAGCACGAGGCATTGGGTGAAACTCCTGCACTGGTTACCCTAGGTCGTCAAATCAAAGGCCCACTTGATCGGTTAGTGGAATCCGTCCCTTTGCCAGATACTTCTCAATATCGTACGCTGGAAACTCTAGAGGAGTTACGAAAGAAGGTACAGGCTAGGTTAGTGAGGTCAACTTCAAGACAAGCCAAGTATTATAATGCCCGTCATCGGAAAGTGCACTACGAGGGGGGAGACTTGGTCTGGGTTCGAACTCATTACTTGTCTGATGCTGCTCGTAAATTTTCCTCTAAGCTTGCGCCCAAATGGGTAGGACCAGCTATTATTTTAAAGCAGCTTGGACCGAATAATTACCGGGTACAGAAAGGGACTAACTCTGAGTCTAAAATAGATACGGTTAATGTAAGTAGCATTAAGCCATATTTCGGTCCCCCCTTGGGGAAACCTGTGGGGGGGGAACTATGTAGCAAGGCTACATAATGGACAGTCTGGTTAGCCTCTGGTTATACCTATAATTTGGACTTTATCACCCTTCACAGGTAACCCCTCACACTTGTGATACAAGTGTTTGGAATACAGAGGAACACAAAGAAGGTCATGTGGAACTCTTCATGCCTCGAAACATGTTCATCTTTTTTCCAGATAAAGACCGGTCATCAGCAATAGAATGTCACATCCCAAAGGCCAACAGAAGCCCAAGGCCCAAGAACTGCCCGGTTAGGGAAACAAAGACCACAGATGAAAGAGGAAGTACCACTGTAGGAAATTGTCCTACATCATAGAGAGTTTGTCACCAGCCAGCAAACAGAACTGAACTCCCATAGCAGCAATAAGCTTGATGTATGTTAAAGGATCATCAACAGGATTTTGGATTGACTTAAGCCTGTTGCAAAGGGCAAAAGGTAAATTGCATGTGTTCTGAGATATTTCAGGTAAGGAAGATAGAAATTTTGAGGTAAGATGGTTCTACTCAATAATCATTGCACCAGAGAGTGTTGAGTTGTTGCAGGCTGACTACCACAAAAATGACACTATGATCCTATGAACACAACATATTGTGTCTTCATGTCATTCCTATAAAAGATGGCAGCACAGAACCTCTAACAATCATGAATTATATCTTTTTGCTTTTGCTGTTTTCTCCTATTCTCTTTAATGGTACAGAAATTCTATGCTTGTTATTTTGACTTTGATTCTTGTTTTTCTATACTGTGTGGTTGACAATTGTTATTTTAAATTCCTCCTAGTTTTCTGACACATGGCTCCATTTGCTCCAAGCAATTTGCTGAGGATGAGCACAAGGCACAATAGCAGTTCAGCTCTGTTTTTAAAAAAGACTACCCACACAACGTAGAATCTGAACTTTGACCGCAAAGTGGAGATCTTTGCAAAAGATTGGACCCTTAAGAAAGAATCTCATATGGAAAGAAATTATGGATTTGAATTGTTTTTGGTTTCATTTACAGTTTAGTGTTATGTTAAAGTGTTAAAAGATTAAACAGCTCCTGTTTATTAAATCCTGCATATGTATAGGATTATTCTTCTATACACCTAACGACAGACCTTTAAAATCACTGCCTCTGTCAAATAAATAAAGTTGCTTTTCCTTGGAACTGCAGCTTGTTCTATCAAACGCTACATGCACACATAAGTAGCCAATTAAGAATATTGATCACAGTCCATTTATTTATAAAGCAAAAGATTTATTCAGAGCAATTTACTGATCACAATTTTCTAATTAATTTCAGATGTTTGTCTTAATATTGAAGCACTAGCAAGTTAAATGAATTTGTTTAGGGTAACTGAAAAAGCCCATTGTTGTTTACAGTCCCTCACCTTAGCCATATCGCCTAACTAACTTATCATGTAATAGAATGATTTGTCATTTTTTAGTTTTTACTAGGTGAAATACCCAGCATTGCCTGGGAGGATAATAAAGTGCTTTTTTTTAATTGTTTGAGAAAAATATAGTTAAAAAAAACACAACTTTAAAAATAAAAATAAATTAACAAACAATGACTCACTAATGTGCTTGTTTTTATGGTCTTGTATGTATGTTAACATCCAGTTGACACTCGGAACCGGCCAATTCTATTTAATTTCAAAAGCAACAGGGGCGTGGTGGTGCTCAAACATAAAGAATTCTGGCAATCACCTCCAGTTCGCCCTCTGGTGGTCATTCCGAGTGTCAACTGGATGATAACATGCATACAAGACCGCAAGATCACCCCCCACCCTACCCAGAAGGGTGTGTTAGGGTTGATTTCATCTTACAGTATTTTTAGTCAACCAATGAGAAACATGTGTACCAAGTTTCATGAAAATCGCTCCAGCCTTTCGGAAGTGATGCTGGAACATACATACATACACACACACACATAACATTGACTTTTATTTATATAGATTCAACATGGCATTGACATAACTGAAAGAAAAGTGGAAGGCTAGACATTTTACTTTTCAATACCTTTTCAACTTATAGTAATAAACCTTTCAAACAGATCTTTACTCTGGTGGCATTTGTAGCGACTGAAATATAAACATAATGTGGACCGAAAGCTCTTTCTTGTAAGACACTACAGATTCAGATCACTTAGACCAGTGCTCCGCAACCGGTGTGCCACGGCACACTGGTGTGCCTTGAGCTGATATAGGTATGACGCAGTCAAATAAGACAATTTTCTAACTAAATAATATTTCAACGGTCCTCATTAGAAACACAAATAACGAGAATACGGGCAATGAAGTATTCGCTTAAATAGCCTTTTAAAGGTTTAATAATTTTATGTGTCATTTCTCTGAAATAATAAATCCCATCGCCTGGCGCTTGTCGCCTACGACGTAGGCCCTACGTAGTCGCCAGACAACTCCGTAGTATGCTTTGATAGGCAGAGAGCTCCGTGCCCTCACCTAGATTCAATTCAAGCCGACGTATTAGTCGTGCTACGTCGCATTCACTCGTCTTGCGACAGTAGTTATCATTCATTACTATTAGTTGTGTTGCTGAATTGTGTATGGTTAATGTTCTTCGTGTGATTCATATTTAGTTTTATACCCCTTTAAATATGGATAAATTTTTACGTGGAAAAGATTCGTCTTCACGTACAGATGATGAAGAACCCAGCACAAGTGTTGCAAAAAAAACAAGATTGTGAAAAACAAGTACAACGAAGACTACATTCGATATGGATTCTCGTGGTGTGGTGACGAAACGGCTCCAAAGCCACAATGCATCATTTGCGGCGATCAGCTATCAAACGAGGCAATGGCACCCAGTAAACTAAATCGCCATCTAAATTCAAACCATCCCAGTTACGCCAAAAAAGACAAACAACTCTTGTGTTAATTAAAAATGATAAGCGGTCATTCTGTTGGATCTTGACCAAGAACTTCGGGTTGCACTGTCAAATATTGAGCCGAATATAAAACTTTTGTGTTCATTGAAACAAGCGCAGGTATCACAGTAATCAGTCATTATGTTATAATAATTATTAAGATTGCATAAAAGTAAATATAGTATAGTTTTTATGTATGTATACTTATAATAAATGTATACTTATAATAAAAAATGAAAATTTATTGTAAAATTTGTGTATTAAATTAATATCTATATATCAGTGGCGTAGCTGGAGATCATGTTGCCCGGGGCGGTGAAAAATTTGATGCCCTAAAGCTGAAAAATAAATTGGAGTTCATGTTGTCCGGGGCGGTGAAAAATTTGACGCCCCAAAGCTGAAAGAAATTTTTTTTTTGCGCCGCCTCAAGGAACAAAAAGAAAGGAAACTACCGTAGGTTGGACGCCCCTAAATAGCTGTCGCTCGGAGCGGAAAGCCACCCCCCCAACGCCCCAGCAGCTACGCCACTGCTATATATTTTAGCTTTTGACGTGCCGCGGAAATTCTAGGAAGAACTTTGGTGTGTCATAGGTGAGAAAAGGCTGCGGAGCACTGACTTAGACAGATGTTGGGACCCATGGTTACTTCCAGATGGAAATTTAAACACTCCATCTCAAAAAATTCACAAAACAACAGACATAAGTTCAAAAAGTTATAAAGACCAAGGGCTTGTAGTTAACAGAGCATGAAAGAGAACATGCCCAATGTAGTCACACTTACTCAGAGAATAAATGTGGATAAGGTCAATATGCCAATGGGACTTTTTGGATGTTGCAGTCTGGCAAAAGTAGCAATTTATTGCATTTGTTATATTCTTGCATTACCTTCAGCAGTTTGATATCTGAATCACTAAACATCTGAAAAACGTATTCAGTACATGCAGTAACAACATGTGTCCGATCTTGTCCACCAAGAAGGACTTAAGACCTGAGCAAACTGAAACTATTTCAGTAATTTTTGCATTAATATCACGTATTGTGTGAATAAATACACAATGTACATTGTAAATTTAATCCAACATAACGTTGGTTGTGTTGAATGTACTTTAGATGCAATCAAAACTGTTTCTTTATAGCATAAAAGTGGCATTACTGTTTTTGTATAACTTGAATAATTGTGATGTATTGCTAATATGATTCATTTTGCAAATTAGTGAACAATTAATCTGAATGGCATTTCATGAATTCAGCACATAAATGCAGGCTTACAGAAGTGTAATGAACAAAATGACAACATTGCATTACAAATAAATGTAAAAATCTGTTGCCTTTTTTGGGCTTTACTTGTCTTGGTGTTTGCTTTACTGAATACATGAGGTGGCAACAGTTTTAATCAGTAAGACTTCTTATAGCACATGGCATCCAAGTGACTTGAAACACATGCAATAACAAAACCCTGCACACTCGGAATGACAGTGTATGTAAACAGCAAAACTGTTTCCCTTTCATCATTTTACAATGTAGGAATGTATTACTGCAATTATTACAAAGTCAGTAAAAGTCAGTTGTTTCTGCCAGGAATTTATTTGACAAAATCTACAAAATTCAAGGTGGATTTACCATCTTTGCCTAGGTTCCTGGGCAATTTAGAAATAAGCTGTGTGTTATTGAAATAACTGAAAGTTCTAATGAAGTAGATTATAAAAACATGAAGTAAGATTAATCTTTGACTTGGGTAAATGTACCATATCATGACATCATAAATCTATATTGTACTTTTTACAACGATTCATAAATAATTAGAAAATCAAGAATACCGAAAGTATACTTGATTAATACATGTATATTATTCATGGCTACTGCAATTCTGCATGTCATACTTTAGAGCAGTAAAAATTTTATTTCAATCAAAAGAACATTAATTTCAAACATGGCTGACATTCCAGAAATCAGTTCATAAGCAGCAGCTTGTATATTCTGATGCCCATGACAGTCTGAGATCTGTGCTGTGTGGCAAAGGCACTATATAGGCATCGACCCGACACAGACTGACAACAGAAGCATGTAAAAATGAAACAAAAAGATTTATTTTCTCCATCTGAGGGCCACGTCTTCCCCGTATCCCTCAGCCCTAACACAGTCCCAAAACACACAAAAACACAAAGTAAAACACCTCCACAAAACACTCTTCTTTCTCCTCAACTCCTCCAAGACAGCTTCGTCGTCATTGTTGTTGTTGTCGTCATCGTCGTTGTCGTCCTCGTCCTCCCGACTCTGGTGCCCGGAGTGGTGACTGTCAGCCTCTTTTATAGCCCACCCGGAAGTGCTGCAGGTGCTGGTTAACCTACTTCCGGGTGTGGCTGTGTTTCCACCCAGACGGACTCATTAGGCTGTGCAGCTCCCCCTGGCGGTGGCCATGGAGCCCAAAAGGAATGAGCTCCGGTGTTCCAAAATATTGGCCCCGATGCAACCCAGGGGGGCTGCCACCAAGTGTTCTGGGGATGTAGTGTGCATTCCATGGCTGCTCCCCCGGATCCAGTGTCCAAATGGCGTCCCGACCGGGCATTGGTCCCAGCCATCTGCCACAGCTGTTAGGTGGAAATATTTTCATATTGTAATTGTTGTTTTCACAAACTTTTTAATAAATCTATGCATATGAAAACATATTACAATTCATATCTTGATTCAAATAAAAATAGCAAATAAATAAATGTAACACTTGATGAAATATAACTAGACTGGAGGAACAACATTGTGTGTGAGTACAGTATGTTTGTGTATACTGTATATAGGAAAAAACTGTTCTACTTTTGTAGAAATGTTTTTTGATCTCTTACTGTGATTGCAAGCAACTGAGGTGTGCTTTTTGTATTACATAAGAGGAAATATTTTGACACATAATGTTTAGTTATAAATGGAAAAAACATTTAATTTTAATAAAAAAAAAAAACTGGGTAGCATTGTAGCACAGTGATTCCTATCTGTGTCTATGTTCTTCTGCATGGGTTTTTCTCTGGGTAGTCTAGTTTTCCTCCTACATCCTAAATATGTTTGTGTTTTAGGTTGATTGTCAACTTTAAAATGAGCCAGTGAGTACGTGTGTGCATGAGAGTGCCACGACACACATAAGCTAGTTGTAAACTGTTTAGAAGCTCATTAGATAGACTGCATTTGTCAATCACATTTAAAGTAATTGTGCAATTCATACCATACAAATAGATGAGCACTGTCCAGTTGGTCCTAAGTAATTTGATTAACAAAGAAGGTATAAATGATATGGGCAGTTGTTAAAGCTGGGAGAGACCACTCTAAAACATACACATGAATTATAAGGTTAACCTGAAAGGAAACTGATGTTAACAATAGGCTAACACTGAAAATACTGTAGTAGCTATGCTGGTTTCCATCCATCCACTTTATAAACCAAGATAGCCCATTAACAGCTGGTAGGGAGCTGGAGTCTCTTCCTGAAATACTGGACACAAAGCATTGACCATACTGGAAAAAGCACTGCTTCATCACAGGGCAGGCTTGTGCACATTCATCCACTTACTCACAGGGAACAAGGAGACACCAATATGTTACAATGTACTACTGCCCACTTCTGAATTCTAATAACATCAGATAATGAATTATGATTGATATTATGAGGCAAAATGCCTACAGTAAGATAAACATGATCTAAAATTAGGTCATCAATCATCTTATATCTCATCTCAGTTATTAACACAATCAGAAATACAAGGGTGAGTATGTATTTTTTAAGCTAATTGTAAGCAAAATGGTATATTGTTAAGCTGGTTTTAAAACTCTTTGAAATGTATAATTAGACTACAGTACATAAATAACTTTGCATATGCATATTATACTATCAGAAACAGCAAATAATTTCATATTTACTGTATGTCATTCTTGAAGTGCCTTACCTTAAACCTGCTTCTTTAAATAGGTTCTGACTTGATATAGGTTCTGGGCAACTCTTTAAAAAAGTAGGATGTACTTCAATGTCTTAGCTAGATTGCCCATCGCGACCTAATCCATTCTGGTCCCCTAATTATTCTGTCTTTTATTGGCTATCTTTCTAACCCCTTCACCACTTAATACCTAATGTGTGGAGAGCATACTGTCAAAAGAGTGGCTGCCGTCACATCATCCAAGTGGATACTGCACATTGGTGGTGGTGGAAATAGCTCCTCACTAAAGTGCTTTGAGCAGCCAGAAAATCACTATATAAATGTCATTAATTATTTATTGTTATTAAATAAATTATTCAATTTGATATTTATTATAAATTTCAGAATAAATTTCAGATACAATTCTCCAATAACTTCAATAGTCAACTGCTTTTACAGAAAAGGACATACCTGCAGCATGGCAGTAATTTTAGGCCTTTTGTTGAAAAAACTATATTAAAAATAATGTCCACAACTTTCTTGAACAAGATTTTCCACACCTCCATTATAGAATGTGTGTCATTTTTTTTATTATTTAGAATAGGTCATGTTAAATAACTGGATATATGGAATATGGGCAAGAAGCTTACAAGACAGGGCTACATTACAGGCTAGACTATATGCTTATCATTCCTGTAAAACATTAATAATGACCAATTCTTGCATTTTACATTGTAGTTAGCATTAGCATTGTAATTCTTTATTTCTTCTGTAAAATTGACATTGACTTTAATTTGTGAAATGAAAAAAAATCATTTGCTTAGTTTGTTAAGTGGCTGTTTTAGAGGTAAGTCTTGTTGCTCAGTTTAGTTTTGTTGACCTTGGTTAGGCCCACATTTATAAACTATTGATTCCTATTCCACAGAAAAATGCAAAGAATCTTAGTGTAAAAGGTTAAAGAGCGTCATTGACTATTGGTTGTCCAGCTTACAATTTCAAGTTTACATGAGTCATTTTTTCATTTATTAGAAGTCACACTTTTGGGATTTAGTTACTATAGTTTGTTTTGCATAGAGGTTTTTCCATTCAGTTATGCTCGTGTCTATGTATTGAATAGAAGTTAATGTACAGTATCTGAAAATAATAGCTTGTAAGGTAGACATAGTGTACAATTTATAGACTTTCATTGTGTGTGCACATTTACAGGTAAGATTACAAGTATTTATAACATTTTAGCTGTAGCCTTCTCATGACTGTCTTTATTTGGTCAGTTGTCTGATTATGTTAGATCAGGGGTCTCCAACTCCAGTCCTGGAGAGCTATTGTGGCTGCAAGTTTTCATTCTAACTCTTTTCTTAATTAGTGACCAGTTTTTGCTGCTAATTAACTATTTCTCTTTATTTTAATTTCTTTTCTTGAGACTTTGACTGCTGAATCAATTCTTTTTTCCTTAAACAGCACCTAAACATAAATTTGATATGAAGTAAGCCAACAGATCACCAGCTAAGTTGGGGCCTCAAACTCCAACCAATTTCATCTTTCTTAATTTGAAGCCAATTCTTGTTGCTAATTAAACCCGTTATTTAATTCCATGGCGCTCATTCTGCCATGACAGACATTTCCAAAACTGTTGATTTTCTTTTTTAAGAGTGCTGTCAAAATGTTTTGTGGACCTGAGCAGATCAACATTACTGAGGCCTTCACCTTTCTTTATTTTCAGTTATTGTGTGATGGAGGCAGGTGGTTGTTTATGTGTTGGTATATTTTGTGTCTTAATATTGTTTGGTTGCTAATTAAGAAAAAAACAAACAAGGTGATCGAGTCTTAAGTTGTGCATCAATTAAAATTAAGGCAAAGAGTTAATTAGCAGGAAAATATGGTCACTAATTAAGAAAAGGGTTAGAATGAAAAACTGCATCCACAGTAGCTCTCCAGGACTGGAGTTGGAAACCCCTGTGCTATGTTAAGCAAATTGTTTATAATCTATGCTAAAAACATAAAAACAAAGTATTTACAATATCTTTGGACAAATTGAATGAAATAATGTGAGATGAGACTGTTTTGGGGATTTCAGTATTGTAGTAGTCATATAAACCAATTCATGAGTGAATTGCTAATATAGTTTTAGTACAGGATGACAAGCAGATTATTGGGTTATACAAATCGTCTATATGCTTTTACTACATGATGATTCCTGAAATATCGCTGCATCTAGAAAGAGAATGGTTGTAACTCAATATTGTTTGAAAATTCAGTCTCACACCAGTTTTATTTTTCATGTTTAAATGTGAACAGTTCTGTGAGGTTAGACACTATAGAGTATATAATGTATTTTGACAAACCAATTTGTCACAAACTCTTTCATTCATTTTTTAAATCATAACATTTTGACTTCTATATGTGTTTAATATTTTACACAATACTGTAAAACTGAATTGTAACTTCATTTATTTAATGGGGAACTGTTATATGTTTCTACTTTTTCATAGTGAAAAGTACTCTTTTATGTGGGAACCTTTAAAAAATTGTGGTATGGGACGTTTTCATATAAATTGCCAGAGCAGTGCAGACCAATGACAACACAGCTCATTGTTTCATTCTGTAGTTTTTTTCCAAAGTGCCCACATGAAATAGTACTTTTTGCTGTTAAAAGAATAACATGACTGTTCTGTTTTAAGGGCAATCCCAACACAGAGAGCACTCACTCATATGTGTTTCAATTTACAGTCATCAGTTAACCTGACCAGCTTATCTTCGACATGCTGGAGGAAGCCACACTGTACAAAGAGTGACGGAGCTGAGAACCAAATCCAGTCTTCTAAAGACAGGAAGCAGTAGTACTAAGCAGTGTGCTGCCATGCCTTTCTGGTCTCTAAAGCAAGAATAAGCAACTGTTTTAGTTTATCAAGAAAGTGGCTTTTTAAAAAAAATGTTAATTAGATTCTAAAAGTGAGTACATAAATAATTCAATCTTCTTTCCACAAAAAAGTCAATGATATCTGTAATCTGGATCTGGAGATGTTAGGTTAATTTGTACACATGCCAAACTAAAAAACAGAAGTTAATTAATTGCTACTCAATTGATTCAAAAAAAAATAAAATGAATGTATAGTGCAGCGGAAATCATTTGGTTGTGCATCATTCTCTATTTAAATTCATTAGTGAACTCAGAATATGGAACCAACTTAGAAAGCATTTTAAGATGGAAAATCTTTTATCCGTGGCACCTCTGCAAGAGAACCACCTCTTTCAACCCTCGCAAACATATCCAGTTTTTAATACCTGGAAAAGTTTTGGGATTAAAATGCTCAGAGATCTTTATATAGACAACATATTTGCATCTTTTGAACAATTACGTTTCAAATTCAACCTCCCAGCTACACATTTCTTTCACTATCTTCAAATTAGAAATCTCTTAATCAATATATCAGAAAAGGAGTGGAAGGTAGCAAAGCAGAGAATTCACTCGAGCTCCATATGCGCAAAGCATAGAATTATTCAACTAAAAATTATATATCAAGCTCATCTGTCTCGCTTAAAACTGTCCAAAATGTTTCAAGGGCAAGATCCAACCTGCAAATGCTGCAACCAAGCTCCTGCCTCACTGGGTCACATGTTTTGGGCCTGCACCAAACTAACATCATTTTGGACCAAAATTTTTAAAGCGCCTTTCAGACAGCCTTGGTGTCACAATCCCTCCTAATCCATTAACAGCTGTGTTCGGTGTTCTTCCAGACGGACTTGAAGTGGAGAAGGACAAGCAAACGGTGATTGCATTCACTACACTTTTGGCACGCAGACTTATTTTGTTAAATTGAAAGAATCCTAACTCTCCTCTGATAAGTCAGTGGGAAACAGATGTTTTATATCATTTGAAATTGGAAAAAATCAAATTCTCAGTTGGAGGATCTGTACAGAATTTTTTCAAAACCTGGCAGGATCTAATCAATATTATTTTAGAATAAGAGAAATAACTATTACCGCATTTATTTTCCTTCTCCATTTTTTATTTACCTACCTTTCTTTTGTTTATTGTTGCCTTATTAAAAAGCCCTAAGCAATTCTCCTTTGGCTAAGCTCTCCTTCTCAGGGGTGGGGTTTGATTTGTCTTCAATTTTTTTTTCTTTTTGTTATAAATTGATCTATTTGTATGGAATGATTACAATAAAATTAATAAATAAAATTTAAAAAAAGAAAAAATAAATTCATTAGTGAAACAGGTTTAAAATTAAAAGAAAGAAAACTGACTGACTGACTGACATAAAACTTGGTGTTAAATGTATATACATTGTTAGGAAGAATCATTGTAAACTAATAATATATCATAACTTTCAGAAACCCACCAATTCCAGTTCAGGATTGTGGGGCAACTAAAGTCGGCCACACTAAGAGCAACGCAAGAAACAGCTCTGGAGAGAATGCCAGTCCATCACAGGGTGTGAAAACTAATAGTTAAATGTATTCCACTTCCCAATCTTTAAAATTCCAGTTTGCAATGCACTGCAGAACCAATTTCTTCACTCCTTCCAGGACAATACCTTGCACAAATAATGTGAGTCCTTAATTTTTTCTACTCTTTTCAGTGAACAAAGATTCAGTGATAACTAAAATTGGATTAAGACATCCTTATACCAAGTGATTCTTTCTTATGCAAATGTATTTAGATTATTTCAGCTGTTTTACATTCATCATTGTATTTTTTTTTTTTGTAAAATGATATTTGGACCATTATGTCTTTCATCACTGAATATAAATTAGTGAATTAAATTAATCTTGCGCCTTGCTGCATTCCCATATGTTTTGTATTAGCCCGCGTTTTGAGCAATTCTCCCAACATCATTTGTAAATATAGCATGTACTCTTTTTGTGGACTACAAATTGATAGATGTTTTGTTGCTGGATACAAGCAGCTCTTTATCATACCACAGGTTTGTTATTTCACTTAGCGAAACTGGTTAGGTCCAATATCTCCATTGTCTTGCAGTCTGCTTTCAATGTGCTTATGCATTTTAATCTGTTAGATTTGTGTTAGTTGTTTAGAAGAGTTTTTATTAGAAAAGGATATCTTAGTAAGTCTGTTCTTAAAGTGAACTTTGTGATGTTAAAAGTAACTGGAAATGCAAATTTTATTCTTCAGTTCTTTGTATTTTTATTGTCTTGATTTACTACTCATCCTTGTTAAAAATCCCTTGAGCCTTGAATTGTCTCTCACTAATGATGTTACAATCGGCCTTCGGTATTTGACCGGCATGCTGTCTTGAGTTTATTTGTGTTTCAAACCTGCTCCTGGTACATGAGGCTGCAGTTACTCCATACTAGATAACCAAACAACCCAGCTCTTGCTGTCTTTGTGCTATTAATATGCTCAGTCCTATACTACCAGCATATATACACACACGGCCACTGAATCACTGAGCAAATTATTAGGAACACTTTACTCATACTGGGTAGGGCCTCTTGCTGCTCTCAAAACACCCTCAATTCTTTAAGGCACGGATTCCACAAGATGTTGGAAATAATTTCTTTGAGATTCTAGACCATGTTGACATGATTGCATCATGCAATTTCTGTAGATTTGTCAGCTACACATTCTTGCTACAAATCTGTCCTGCCACATACAAAATGTGTTCTATACTAGATTTTCCTGGCTGTGGAAGTAGGAGAAGATATTATTAGCGTCAGCACCTTCTTTCACCCTGGGGTGGAGTTGCCTACCTCACCAGAGTTATAATGATGGTCCTCAGGTGTGCATGCGTGACAATATATATATATATTTACCCAGAGGCCAGTATGAAACTCCAAATTAATCTGACAGGGAGCCACTCCACCACGGGGTTCACTCTCATATACACTCTCATAAATGCATACACATATACACACTCATATTTAAATAGAGGACAGTATGAAACTACCAATTAATCTAACACACACATTTTAGGAATGTGGGCAGAAATCCAGAGTACCCAGAGAATGACCGCCACAAGCACAGATATTTGACAAGACATGGGATTTAAACCCGGAATACTGAATCAGGGAGGCAGCAATACTAATCAATGGGCCACAGTAAGCAGTCTGTAGGGTATCTACATCACCCATTTGTTTACAGCAAAATCAATTACTGAATGTTCTTACAGTCAGGTTGTTTTGACTTGTCAGTGGTGCTGAGGTGTCACCTGCTGCACTCGGGTCCAAATCCAGGTGTGGTGGGTGTGGCAACATGCTATTTGCGTATACTCCCAACCTCCTCCAACTCCAATAGTTAGAATTTGGACCAATTTAAGTATTACATATTTTGGGTTTGATTTGACATAGATTGTGACATTTTGTTACATACATTCTAATGTTAGTGTAACAGAAGCAGACATTCAGTGATCTAGAGGATTAAAGAATTATTGTGAGCAGAACTGAGAATTTGTGGCAAGTCTCCTTGCAACAAAAAAGTCTTCCATTTCATTACTCTAGGTCTGTTACTTATATACTTTAAAATTTGGGAATATCCATCCATCCATTTTCCAACCCGCTAAATCCGAACACAGGGTCACGGGGGTCTGATGGAGCCAATCCCAGCCAACACTGGGCACAAGGCAGGAACCAATCCTGGGCAGGGTGCCAACCCACCGCAGATTTGGGAATATAATTTGTATTAATGTTAAAATGTGTTTTTGTTTTCTTTCTTTCTTTCTAAGTTATTTGTTAAGAGCAGTTTTTTGGACAATGTAGCATAGAAACCTTTACTGTTTTTATTTTTACTTAACCTTTTGATCTGATTAAGAGTAGCTAACCACAAAAAGAGAAAGTGTTAGTGGAAAAAATTAAACTTATCACAATAAACAGCATAATCCAGAATGAAGAAAGGTCAGATCCTCAAATGGTAAACTGGTCATTTTTCTGGACTTTCTACATAAGTAAAAGCAAATCCCTTGAACCAATAAATACACTTCTGTGTGCACATATCATGCACATTTACTGATATGGTCTGTCAATATGACAGTTGACAGAGAGGGGCTAGGGGTGTCTCCCCTCAGCCATGACAAGCTTTTAAAAGTAAACAACTTCAAGAGACATCAGAAAGAAGGAAGAATGAAGATCAGAGCTTCATGCTGTGAACAAACACAAAAGAAGAGCCTCACCGAATGTTCAAATGCACTGGGAATGCTGGATAGAGCCATCTTTGACAGCTAAAAATATTCAGGTTGTACAATGTGATTTTTCAAGATTTATTTACCTTTTTTATTTTGCTTCCACTTTTGGCATGTTAAGAATGTTAAATCTATAATGAGTGAATAAAATGTGTTAGCTACTCTATATGCTTGCATTACTATTTGCTCTATCTTGCAATCTAGGTTACAGGGAAAAGAGGAGATGTTTTCTAATAGGAGAAGTGAAGCACAGTAACAGCCAACCATGAGTGAGGTCAAATCCACAGACCCAGCTACAAAAGCATTGTAGCTTCAGGCTGTATTTTCTTCCAGACCTGGTGAATATAAGAATAAGAGTACAACGGCAGAAGTGGAGGACATACAGTATGTGTGGGTCTACGTAATAAATGATCTGGGTGTGGAAATAAAAGTATCTATGTTTTAGGATAGAGTAACCCCAAAACCCCTTTACAATACAAGCATATACTAGTATTGTTGACAAATAATAAATCATTCCTCTTTTACCAAACCATAAGGCTTTAATTCCACTTTCTTTCAGCGTTTTTAATTACACTTCACTCATTTATTTTTTCATTTTTACTATATTTGAAAACTACCACAAGCATCCCCTTTCCTTACAAATTCTTCACCTGCTTTATACTATTTAGATCAAGGAGAATAGAGTTTGTAGTATATTAGCATCAGCGAGTTAAATAGGCAATCAGTACATAGCTTCAGACATGTAAATATTGTAAAGGAGTACTGCATTTAAAACAACTCCAAAACTCTATCTTCTCTCCAAACATAATGCAATATAAAGAAAAACACTAATTCATAAATAAAGTAGAAGTAGTTACTGCAGTCTTGCACATCCCCCTTATTCTTAAATATTGGCACCAGTACACATGCTTCCATAGGTATGTCATCTGGACCAACAGCCTTTCCATTTTTCGTTCTCTTCATAGCTGTCCTTACTTACTCTTTCCATCTGCTCAACATACTCTCCTTGCTTGTGAGTACGTTTCCATCTTTATCCTTTATCACCCAAACCTGCTGCACATCTTTCCCAGCTTGGTCCCTCTGTCTAGCCAATCAGTACAGGTCCTTTTCTCCCTCCTTAGTGTCCAACCTCTCATACAACTCACCTTGTGCCTTATCTCCTTGTAGTCTTGTCTACTTTCTGCATCTCTGACTATTCAACTTCTTCTTTGCCATCCTCTTCCTCTGTATACTCTCCTGTATTTCCTCATTCCACCACCAGGTTTCCTTTTCCTCCTTCGTCTTTCCAGATGTCACACCAAGCACCCTTCTTGCTGTCACCCTTACTACATCTGCTGTAGTTTCCCAGCTGTCTGGTAACTCTTCACTGCCACCCAGTGCCTGTCTCACCTCTTCCCTAAACTCAACCTTGCAGTCTTCCTTTTTCAACTTCCACCATTTGATCCTTGGCTCTGCCCTCACTCTCTTCCTCTTCTTGATCTCCAACGTCATCCTACCGACCACCATCCTATGCTGCTTAACTACACTTTCCCCTGCCACCACTTTGCAGTGTTCAATCTCCTTCAGATCAACTCTTCTGCATAGGATGTAATCTACCTGTGTGCAGCTTCCTCCACTCTTGTATGTAACCCTATGTTCCTCCCTCTTCTTAAAATATGTATTCACCACAGCCATGTCCATCCTTTTGGCAAAATCCACAATCCTCTGACCTTCTTCATTCCTCTTCTTGACACCATACCTACTCATCACCTCTTCATTTCCTCTGTTCCCTTCACCAACATGCCCATTGAAATCCACTCCAATCACCACTTTCTGTCCCTTGGGTAGACTGTTCATCACTTCATCCAACTCACTCCAAAAATCTTCTTTCTCACCCATTGCACACCCAACTTGCGGTGCATATGCACTAACGACATTCATCATCACACCTCCAATTTCCAACTTCATAATCATTACTCTGCCTGACACTCTTTTCACCTCCAAAACATTCTTGACATACTGTTGCTTCAGAATAACTCCTACCCTTTTTCTCCTCCCATCCACACCATGATAGAACAATTTGAATCCACCTCCGATCCACCTGGCCTTACTCCCCTTCCATTTAGTTTCTTGCATGCACAATATATCAACCTTCCATCTCTCCATCATATCTGTTAACTTTCTCCCCTTACCAGTCATACCGTCAAAATTCAAAGTTCCAACCCTCAGTTCCACTCTCTTTACTTTCCTCCTCTTCTCCTGCCTCTGCACACGTCTCCCCCCTCTTCTTCAGCTTATCAATATGCGGACAGCAATACAAATTTCCTGCCCATTATGGAGAATAAAGAAGATTAAAACATTTTTCCGGGACGGACAATGGTTAACTCTGGGGGGGGTCAGAAGGGAACAATTTTGTACAATGGGTGGTTTTCTTTTAATCTTAGGCAAAAAACATGTAAATAATTATTGTAAAAGCCAATAGAAAAAGGGGCAATAGGACCCCTTTATTGAGACCAGGGTGATAAGTGAAAAGACAAATTATTGTCTTGTATTATTAGATACTGCAGTGGGTTGGCACCCTGCCCGGGATTGGTTCCTGCCTTGTGCCCTGTGTTGGCTGGGATTGGCTCCAGCAGACCCCCGTGACCCTGTGTTCAGATTCAACAGGTTGGAAAATGGATGGATGGATATTATTAGATATTTACCTGTCTTGCAAAACAGTCACCTGCTTTGAAGATCAGAATGCTTTCAATGGTATCTTATGTAATAGATTCCACACCACACTGAAAGAGATTTGGGGGCAGATGCCCGTATACTTGAATTTGGCTGCCAAAATAGCGAAGGTTGCGGTTCAGTGTTACAGGTTTGAGTCCAGAACAAGAACAAAGCAAACAGGCAAACATGGTGGTTATATAGAGAGAAATGGGAAATTATGTCATCAGACAGGAACCGGAATTGACGTACTCGAGGCCGGAATGGAAAGTAACACAGCCAGACCCAGAAGTGATGTCCTTGGGGCCAGAAGTGACATCCTCAGGGCCAGAACCGGAAGTGACACAGCCGGAACAGGAAGTGACATCTTTGAACCCGGAACCAGAAGTAGCATCTTGGGACAGGAACTGGAAGTGATGTCATCGGGCCCAATTTCCCGTGATCGGCCGGTTAATGGAAAAGAAAAAGGATTAGTGCCATCTCCTGGTTTGGCGAGAAATTACCAACTGTTAAGCCTTTTAGCTGCCTCCCATGTGTACGTGTGTGACACTTATCAACATACAATACACATACAATATTTTTCTATGAAAATTAATGTGTTCTGTGAACAATACTATTGTTTAACCAATGAAAATGTGTTTAAACTATTGCCTGGCAAAGGAAATTGGTATGTACCATGGTTTAATCGATTGTCAAATTGATCTAGGCAGAGACAGAAGCAGTTGGTGGTATAGAGAGAACCGGTCCACCAAGAATGCTGTCGAGATCACTCGCACAGAAAGCAGGGACTCGCAGGCAGATGAGGGTATGCAGCTGACAAGATGCGAGGCACAAGGATGGTGACACCAGGGAGGAACAGACACTTTCACCAGAGAGATGCCGGTTGTGGGTCCGATGAGATAGGGAAGACTCACAAAGTCAGCAGATGAAAAGCAAGGCGTGCTTAGGTCATTATAGCAAGATGAGGAACCCAAAAGTGTAAAAGAATGTTTACTTCACAAGAGAGAGACGATGACAGAGATTCAACAAGTTAGCAAGCATTTGGCGAACAGTGGGGCAATTGGAAGATTAATTGTTGTGGTAACAGTGCACAACTTGGACTTCGCACCACCAAAGGTTGTATCCTCCAGTGCTATGTTTTAAAAGACTTTTAGAGTGTGTACTGTGTGCTTTCTTTTTGAAAGGTTTTCACTCTTATTTAGTTTAGTTTAGACTCTTATTTACTTTTATATTTTATATTGTGTAGTGTAATGCATGTTACTGTCTTTTATTATGTGTTTACTCACCACCCAATTTAAAGAAACTTGTGTACTGTTATCTTTAAATTTCAAGAGTTCTCAGGTTCTTAATAAAATTAGGTGGCGTAGTCAGATATTTTAACTGTATTTAGGTTAGATTATCTAAAAGTGTGACCTAGTGACCCGTCACAATTTCTTCTGACTCTCTAAACGCTATAGTTACACAACAGTTTTACTGTTCTGTCACACTGTGAAGGATGGATGAACACATGTATACTCCAAAGTTCACACTCTCTAGCATCTATCAGCAAACAAGCATCTTCCAGTCCGCTTTAAATTGTTACATATAAACGAGATTATTATTCTCAATGCACCACTTCTATAAAGGTCAGACTAAGTGCTGCCTGGACCTCCTTTTTGAATCCCCTGCCAGATTATTTATTTATTTTATTTTTTCTTTCCAAACAGATTTTATTTGAATTCTACTTTTTATTTTTATTTTTTCTTTCCAAAAGGTTTAATATGAATCCTATCAAAGTTCTTTCCATGTATACTTTTTTCCATGATTTGTTAAAACTGAAGGCTCTAAGAGATGAACCCTAAGGAAATATATATTTCCTTTACTTTCTTTTTCCTTAAAAAAGACTATATACACACTTGCTAATTGCAAAATATTTCATATCAATTGTCAAAATGTACGGATATCATTAGGGCAACACCGCATTTACTGAAAATCAAGAAGTGCTGTGTTTTGACATGTGATATTTTTGTTTCTCTTCAAAGTCTGGCTAGTTTTCCCCAAAGAAATATCCCAGAACACATCAACCTTGAGAAATGGGCAGATGTGACAAACTCAATGAATTTCCTGTCCACGGTGTGATAGATAAAAACAACAACAACAAAAAAAAATGACCCTACATCATTCTGTCACCACCATTTGCAGTCAGCGTAGCCTTATCCAGTATAATGTAGGAGAAGAGAAGCAGTGTTTTGTACCATTCCTATAATTTAAGCATCTTTGTAAACATGTCCAGAATTCTTTAAGTAGTGACCTTAATGAAATTTTAAAAACTAAAGAAAGACTTTGTGGTTGAGTTTACTGGCTAAGTACAATGGAGTTCCTTATGACAGTAACTAAGCTGGGCACCTCTCCTAAATGTAGGTATATGAGATTAATATAATACATGCATGAATGGTATGCAAAGATTAAAGGTGTGAAACTCTGAAACTCTTTTTTGAAACAAAAAAAAAACTGCAAATCATTTGCCAATTTTATTTTGAATTTTGAATTTCCAAAAGGCTTCAATTTAAATGCAAAACTTTAACGGCTGGCCTCTGTGAATGCTGTTAGATTTATGTACAGGTAGGCATCTAATGTAACCGGCCATGCTGGAATTTTAATTGCTGGCTAGTTCCATTCTCTTTACTTTTATTCAGGTTTCCTGTAGTAAGTAGTGATCTACTGTCAGCTAGTCAATCTGGGCTATGGAGTACATCTCCAAAATAACACATCAGAGTACCACCTTTTTATTAGTGTTTGGGTAGCTATAGCCTTTTCCATACTTATCCCTACAACTATTGTCATGTTTATTATTGCCATATTATATTTGATTTATGTTAGAATTTTGTACAATATAGAGTCACTATTACTATACTCTGTCACTGACTAACTTTGTGGTTCCCTCTGCAACCTGTTCAGTCTGCCCCTAAGGCTCAAGAAAATGCAGATGCTATAGAAAACATCCAGCATCGTTCTTGTTCCAAAGAAGACAGGCGTCTCTTCACCTAGTGACTACAGACCAGTGAACCTTACGTCTCAGATCTTGAAGACCTTTGAGAGACTGGTCCTGGGCTATATTTGTCCTCTTGTGGAAGACTACTTGGACCCTCTGTAGTTTGCCTATTCTGCAAGGACTGGAATGGAGAATGCAATTATCTGCTCCACAAGGCTTATTCTAACCTGGACAACACTGGCAGCACTGAGAGGATTATGTTTTTTGATTTCTCCAGCACTGTCAATGCCATCCAGCCATCCCTGTTAAGGTGTAAACTCATAGATATGCAAGTGGATGAGCCTGTGGTATCCTGGATAATGTCTGATTTAGTAGACCACAGTTTGTGAGACTCATGGGTCAGGTCAGGTCTGGTGCAGGCATGCACTGGTGCAGCATGTTTTTGCACTCACCACATGACAAAACAGCTCAGGATGCTGGTTGGCAACCAATCCAGCATTTACTACCTATCTGCCACGGCCAGGTGTTATGTGTGCATCCCCTTGGCCTGGTCCAGCTGCTTGGATCCTCAACAGTGAATCGTGGCACATGGCCATAGTGCTGTAACTGATATTCCCTCACAATTCAAGCAGGTAATGTGTCTCATTCGGGACTCCATTAGCAACCGCTCATTCAACACAAAATCAAAACACCTGTACCTAAGGATTCTCAGAAGAGACACAGTACGGAAAGAGTCCAATCTTCATCTCAAGTCACTGGATAGCGTCCATGTCTTGCAACCATATAGCAAGACAGGAAGCACCAGGACTCTAAAGACTTGGACTCCCCATCCTTTTGCATAGATAATGAGAGCACCACACACCTCTTTACAACAACCTCATAACTCCGCATGCTCTCCCAATCCATCTACTGACTTCATAGGAACAGTCACCAGAGACATGAACGTTGCTGCCAAAGTAAGTAAACCTTTTGACAAGGTTGACACTCTCTCCGCAGACAGACACACTACTGATGGCTGCGCCCAAGAGGTCATTAAAGGCCTGGATCTTGGTTTTTATCCAGGACACTCGCAAGCCCAGACACTCAGGCTCCTCAATCAGAGAACCCTGATCACAGCCTCCATTGACTTCGCAAAGATCACAGCATCTACAGCAAAGTCAAGATCACTGAATCTTTCTTCACCAACATATACCCCAGAGCCACTGGATCCCACGACCCCGTCCAACACCCAGTCCATGCAAGCATTGAATATAGTCGGAGCAAGAACACACCCCTGACAAACCCCAGAATCAACTGGGAGGAACACAGAGGTTCTGCCTCCACTCTGCACAGCACTCACAGTACCAGACTCGTGTATGGGTGGGGAAATGAATATGAAATAAGAAGGACAAGGTGGGTTTGAAAATGGACAGATATTTTTATGAGATGTAACATAATAAACGGACAATGATGCCACAATGTTTGCAATATATCTGGAGCTGCATGTTAAATCAATTACATTGTCAACACTTTATTACTCCAACTCCACCCCTGAAAAACATGTTCAAGTCATATTAATTATCTAACAGTTCAGTATTACAGTGTATACTATAGTTCTCAATGTAACTTATAGTACAAAGACATTAGAATTTTTTTGTTACAAAATAAAGAGATGTTTTTATAAACTATTAAATATATGTATATATCAGCAATGTACTTCACATGTGTACCTGAAACTAATTATGCTGGAATTGGCTTCTGCTTCTTAAAATTATTTAATGGAAAAAAAAATAACAGATTCGGGAAATGCATGGAAAAACATTATTTCCAAATTCACACTGCAAAGGTATCCTCATATTTTGTTATTACTTTTAGGCCTAACTCAAGTGGTGTGAAGCTCGGTTTCTGATGATCCACAAGAGATAATTCCTCTAGTGAAAGAAACATTCAAATAAATGTTATGGCTTGTAAGTTATTCTGCCACATGAGACATATCTAATACAGTAGATTTCCTTTTCCTGAGAACATCATGAAGACGTACAGTATACTGGACTAGTACTTCACTTTTTTGGTTTATTTCTTTCCAGATATTTTATACATATGGTAAAGAAAATGGAACAATTTAGGATTCTGTGAACTCTGAAAGCTCCACTGAGAGTGAAACAGGAAGGTGTCTAATTTAAAAGAACAATTCTTTACTAGCAGGACAGTTGTTTTAATTAACAAATTTAATGAAACAGTACTGCGGTGGGTTGGCACCCTGCCCAGGATTGGTTCCTGCCTTGTGCCCTATGTTGGCTGGGATTGGCTCCAGCAGACCCCTGTGACCCTTTGTTCGGATTCCTCGGATTGGAAAATGGATGGATGGATGAAACAGTAAAGTGGTTCACAGCTCCAGAGTTCTGGGTTCAAATCCAACAGCTGTTTGTATGGACTTTATATAATTCCCCATGTCTTTTTGTGCATGATTTCCTGTGAGTACTCTGGTCTTCCTTCCACATATCAAAAATAAAGAGATTAGTACAGTTGGCAACTGTGAATTGGCCCAGTTTGTTTGTCCCTGCATTGTGCTTAACCCAGTCAGTATAGGCTCTGTCTCCCCAAACCCTTAAAAGCTAATGCATGAAAAAACCTGCAGCTAATGTGGCTCTCCAAAACCAGGATTTGAATACACCTAATCAATCCCGCTGTCAGGGAGGCCTGCATCTAAGTTGAAAAAAATACATTAATGCACATGATTAATTTCCTTTGTTAGGCTATAATGAAGAAAATAAAATGCTTTAACTCACACAAGATTAAATGAAGAGAAGCACCATTAAAAATAATCTACTACCGAGTCCTGCTTTTTATTACTTCCAAACTGTCAAGACAAAAAAATTTCCTAAAATATATAAAATGCTTTCAGTTTAATATTAAATGTAGATATAGAACTCACTTGAGAATCTGGATATGCTGTTAATTGCCAGAATTACCCTTGAATGGCTATTCTAATCTCTTAAGTTTCTTTTATTATAATTTTAAATAAAATAGGCCATAAATGTAGGTGGCTGAAACCTACCATAGAATTAAAAGATTAAGTGCAGCATTAAAATACTGTCAAGACATTTAATATAATATATTATTTTAAAGATAGGAAACTATATCAAATCAATATGCAATAGACATGAAGTAGCACTGACAGGATAAGAAAATACAAATTGTAAGAGCAATGCTGATGAGATGCCATTTTTCCAATGATATATTGAGGGAATATGGGTTAGACTTGGTATTAGACAGAAAGCAGTCACTGCTCTGTTTTTGAAGAAACCTTCTTCTCAGTAGCTTGGAGAAGTGGTGTGCTAACAAAATTAAATTTCGCTAGACTAGTACGTCTTTACTCCTGGTGACAGCATATTACTACTACTAGGAGGCAGTAACTTCCAGCATCTACTTTAGGAGGCTGGAGCTAAAACAGCAGAATCACTGTGATGTCTCTAATGAGAGTGTCAATGCAAGTGCAAGACCTGGGTGACAAACCACTGACAGGGTAAGGACAATAATTAAAGGATATACTGTATTTGCTGGAATGCACTCTGAGAACCAAAGGCAATGCACCATGTGTGTATGGAACTAAATCAGGTGAAGACTCCTGCATTTCAACTTTGATGATGTGTGTCTGTTAGTAATTAATAGCACTCTATAAAGTGATAGTGATGGATTGGACAGTCTTCAGTGAACTGATGCACCACCAGTTACATTACCAGTGCATAGACCTACAGAAAAACTGTCACAGCCTTAAGAAAGGAGACAAGAAGATGGAAAGGCTTCATAGTGCATTTATATAAGTTTATTATAACTTATTTATTATAAGTTATATCAGAATACTTTCTTGAAGAAATACAAAGAAATTACTTTTCTTTTACCCAACTGAGTTACAATTAATTTTATACTATATCACCCAAAGTAATGAACACTGCTGCACACCATCTCTATGACACACACTATCACTGAGTACTTCAAAGAAACAAATCAGCAGAAATGTGTTAAGAAACACTATTGGGGCTTCTTTATACCTACAGCAATACTAATCCATGAGGCTGCTCACAAATATTTACCCATGTCAGAGGTTTTCTTCTTTTCAGTAATTCATCTGTGATTGACGGTTATTGTTGTTCTTTGTTATAATATCTCTTTTGCTTCTGTTAAAGCTAATACCCCTCTTGGAACACATTAAGTATTATCTATCTATCTATCTATCTATCTATCTATCTATCTATCTATCTATCTATCTATCTATCTATCTATCTATCTATCTATCATATAGTACCTTTTCTATCTATCTATCTATCTATCTATCTATCTATCTATCTATCTATCTATCTATCTATCTATCTGTCTGTCTGTCTGTCTGTCTGTCTGTCTGTCTGTCTGTCTGTCTGTCTGTCTATCTTATAGTACCTTTTCTTTCTATCTATCTATCTATCTATCTATCTATCTATCTATCTATCTATCTATCTATCTATCTATCTATCTGTCTGTCTGTCTGTCTATCTATCTATCATATAGTACCTTTTCTATCTATCTATCTATCTATCTATCTATCTATCTATCTATCTATCTATCTATCTATCTATCTATCTATCTATCTATCTATCTGTCTGTCTGTCTGTCTGTCTATCTTATAGTACCTTTTCTATCTATCTATCTATCTATCTATCTATCTATCTATCTATCTATCTATCTATCTATCTATCTATCTATCTATCATATAGTACCTTTTCTATCTATCTATCTATGATACATTGTCTATCTATCTATCCATCTATTTAATAACCATTTAAAGCGCTTTAACTGTTACAAGAGATATTAAAAACCTGAAACTAAAAAAATGGAGAAAACAAAGTGTAAAGATTGAATATCACTTTCTGAATACATTGCAGGTAAGTCATCACACACTAGAGTGGCACTGAAGGAGCTTTATGGGCAAATGTTAGCAAAAGTTCCAAAGAATATTTGGCTCAAAAGTGATTGCTTATTGAAGATTTCTCATTTATTTCCCATGTACACATTGCAGTGAATAAAGGAAATCACAGGCATTTGATGGATTTGTTACATGATGAGTCATAAAGGAAATTAATCTTGTCTGACTAAGAAATTCATATATAATGTACTGAAAATCCATTTTTCTTGGTCAAGTCTCCAAAACAACTAAAAAGTGACACAGCATCTGAATGTGTAAGGCATATTTGTCCCCCATGCTTTGCGAGACCCAATCAGTGACCATTCTCCAACCTGAGATTGATCAGTCTCTCAAAAATGTGCTGATCTTAGCCTATATCTAAATATGACAGCAAGCATTTCTATTACTGGCATGTTTAAAATTAATGCCATTCAATACTGCTTAAAATTATTTATCCTAGCAACACATTTTTGCAATGAGAAAAAAAACAAACCTGAAATACTTGGAGCAAAACCAGTAAATGCCATGAAGAATGTGCACACTCTCCACAGACTGTGATCTGTCTGGAATTTGAATATAAGACTCATCAGCTGTGAAAGGGCAATGCTAGCCACTGTGCCACATTCCTCTACACTTGTGATTTGTAATCTACTATAGATGATGGTTATGTTTAGATGTAAGGTTATACATTCATTAACTGAACCTGTATATTCAGATTCGGAGTTTTGGGGAGTTTAATAAAATACAGTATGGAGAGTTACTGTATTTATGTAAACATTTGTGCAATCAAATCTAAATGAAAGCACTCTGCAACAACTCTACTAAAAGAAAAGTAGATATAATATAAACATTTCTGCACCCTGGAATAGCTCGCTCTAAAACCAGTGCATGAATTGTGGGAAAAATATGTAACAGAAATAAACTAATGTCAACAGTAGCCTAACACTAACTTTAGTAGGACATTAGTTCTTTATAGGGCACCCATCCAGTATGGAGATGCCAACTAAACTAACCTTCACATATACCTGGAGAACAAGCCAACTCACAGTGACATTCACGCCCACTCCTCTGGAGTTGTAAGGCATAAGCTGTTCTAACCACGGTACCGTCAAGCTGCCATAATTAAGCAAGTATAGTGTGGGAAATGTAAATGGCTACTGATAAGACATATGTAGGTTAGGTGCAGAATCTCAGAGATGTAAATCCCAGAATGTTGAGTTTTAGCTATGGTGATTGCCCTAGCTTAAGTTTTTTTTTTTTTCAATGTATTCATTATTTTTGTTGTTTTTTACATATAATAATTTTTGGAGTTATGAATTCTGTTTTAGATTTAATTTTGCTTAATAATATGATATTATGATTTTATTTGTGTTTATTGATTATTTTGCATGTTCATATTATACATGTAGGGCGGCATGGTGGTGCAGTGGTAGCACTGCTGCCTTGCAGTAAGAAGACCTGGGTTCACTTCCCGGGTCCTCCCTGCGTGGTGTTTGCATGTTCTCGCCGTGTCTGTGTGGGTTTCCTCCAGGTGCTCCGCTTACCTCCCACAGTCCAAAGACATGCAGATTGGGTGCATTGGTGATCCTAAATTGTGCTGTGTGTGTGCCCTGCGGTGGGCTGGCGCCCTGCCCGGGGTTTGTGTCCTGCCTTGCGCCCTATGTTGGCTGGGATTGGCTCCAGCAGATCCCAGTGACCCAGTAGTTAAGATATAGTGGGTTGGATAATGGATGGATGAATATTATACATGTAGTTTATTTAGTTAAGTGTCCTGTCTCCTTTTTGTAAAGCCTTAGGAAGCAGGACTACATAATTATGTAGCTGGGTAAAAGACTCTAGCAAGTATTTAAGAAGTATTGGTTTACTGTATTTAATGCCTGTTTCTCATCTTGATGCTTGTAATTTTTGGACATACAGTAATCCCTCGCTATATCGCGCTTCGACTTTCGCGGCTTCACTCTATCGCGGATTTTATATGTAAGCATATCTAAATATATAACGTGGATTTTTCGCTGCTTCGCGGGATTCTGCAGACAATGGGTCTTTTTACTTCTGATACATGCTTCCTCAGTTGGTTTGCCCAGTTGATTTCATACAAGGGACGCTATTGGCGGATGGCTGAGAAGCTACCCAATCAGAGCACGCAGTTAAGTTCCTGTGTGCTGATTGGCTCAGCAACGGAGCACAGAATTCAATTCTGCTGCGTTAACCAGGAAGTCTCGTCTCGCTCATTCAGCATCAACGTGCTCCTGCTACTGCTTCAGGGGCCGTGCCCAAGCGCCAACGGAAGATGCTAGCGATTTCCGAAAAGGTAAAAGTTTTGGATATGTTGAAGGAAGGGAACAGCTACACCGCTGCAGGACGCCATTACGGAATCAATGAGTCCACGATTCTTTTTTATTTAAAAAGGAGGAAAAGAATATAAGATCTATGGCTGCAGTGTCCTTTAACCAGGGCGTAAAACGAGTTGTAAGTGGATGTAATAAGGCGGTAGTCTGGATGGAATCTGCTTTAAGGATCTGGATTGAAGACTGCCAGAAGAAGAACAACTGCGGTGCTACACAGTCGCCTGAAGAGGCTCCTTTAAAAGAGCTGTAATGCTCTCCTTCGTTGTGCAGTAAAATTAAACTCATCGTTATCGGACAAGTCACCGTGTCATTGTTGGTGAGTAACATAATTAATTTTCTATGTACAGTATTTATTACATATGCATAGTTTAGTATCATTGTACACACATTTTACTGTATACAATTTTTCTTGCATTGTCCGTATTTATTGCTGGTGGCCTGTCTGTCGTAATGGCTGTAACATATGTGATATCGGAGACGCTCGATATCTTTAAAATAATATTTAGGTTTTACTGTATATAAACAGTGTGTTTACATACATAATTTCAATGAATCTTACCTAATATCTAAGAGAATACAAAGGGTTTATGATGTATAATTGTGCTGGAAATGTTTATAAGAGTGTGGGTGAGTTTATAAGTGCTTAAAATATATAAAAATAACCATATGAACATATGGTTTTTACTTTGCGGATTTTCACCTTTCGCGGGGGGTTCTGGAACGCAACCCCCGCGATCGAGGAGGGATTACTGTACTGGCTTTGCTTTGGACATACCTTCACTTTAAAGACGCAGAAATCTAATTTGTGATTTCTTGTTTGGAAGCTTTTTCTATCTTTCAATAAATCTTTAAGTATATTAAAGGAACTTTGATTTATTGATTTCAGATTGGACACTTAACAAGTTTCCTCTCTCCTCCCTATTGTGGACATGTTTTGAGTTCTTTGATTTTTAAAGGGCTTGCCATTTGAGTTGTGGTTAAGCCGCTAGGGGTGAGACCTATTCCTGGGAAGTAAGACCTGGGGGAAGTGCCAATGTGTCTTGGTTGATTTTTTGTGAATTACGTCCACATGTATGCCAAAACAGTCAGAGCACTCTTGACTGCGAAATAAAAATTGATCTTGCAAACAATAAAAAATACGAAAGAAAAAAGTTCAAAAATATTACAAAGCAATCAAAAATGCAGAATCAAAAGGATATAATAAAATATGCAAATATATTAAATATTAATGTCAAAACTGCAAAAACTCTAAGAATAAAAAAAACTCAAAATATTTGCAAAACAAATACAAAAATCCAAACAAAATGAAAGCCAAAATCTTGATGCAAAAAATTAAACCTATAAATAACAAGCTAAAGGTAGAAAAATCTAAAGAAGCTGAAAATCAAACCTTGAATGGCAAAAAACAACAAACTTTTATGAAAAAACTTAAGAGCAGAGACCATAGCTAGAATTTCCCAATGCCACGCCACTGATGCAGTGCCAAAAAGAAAATAAATAATGTTTAGGTGCTACAGGGAAACAACTAAAACGACCTGGGTCCTTTTTCCTAATTAAGAGTGTTACCCCTTCTTCATCAAATATGATAATACACTTAGCAGGAGACATTGGAAATAAATGAATCTAACAAGCAACAAGAAGAAGTAAAGACAATTAGCGGTTATAAAACAATTAACTGAAAAGAATATAAACCGAAAAAGAAAAAAACACAATACAAAAGGGACAGTAAACAAAACCTGAATGGGAGACCTGCAACAAACCATAACAATAATTTGGCTAGGTGAGGAGGGTATGTAAGCATGATGCTTAGAACTCAAACAGCAGCTTCTTTAGCCGTTGTGAGGTCTCTGAACTCTTTTGGGACAATCCCCCCCATGTGTCCCCCCAATGGGCCAACATGCTGAAGTGCGTCCCGAAGCACGATTGCCGCGTCTGTGGAAGACTGCTTGTCCGTTGTTGGGGCAACCACAGGCTCACAGTGCTCAAATCCGAGTTGATCGCATTCGCGCTATAAGCACTTGTCATCGGTGGGTGATGTAAGGAACATTATAAATTATTTGGCCACTAACCTGGTCATGACCCTGCATGACTGCTGTGTCTGTGTGTAGGAGAGTGGTAGGTTCCACTACAATAAATAACTGTGTTGTTTCTGTTTGAAGCTGAATAAAGCTGGTTTTGCTAAAGTACTGAGACTCAGTCTCGTGTTTTGGGGTGCAATACAGGGACTCACATATCATACAGTGGTAGTCACTTATTCCTTTTACTTTTACATTAGTAGGCTGCATTAAAAAATGTTATTATGTAATGTGCAAGCAGATTTTATTATAGGAATGACAGAGGCAGGTCTGTACCTAAAGAAAATTTGACTTCTTTTTTCCTTGACCGGCAAATGAGCCTATGAAAAATAGAGTGATTGACAAACTGGTCTACAAATGAACTTTTTTACTTTGTGATTTTTATTCTAAGCATGTGAAAAAAATTCTAGCAATTTAGTACAGCCTCAACTGCCCATATCATTTTTCTTTTAAGTCTTTATTACATAAGCCAGTTTATCTGTTTGTATTTCGCTCGATTAATTGTTTTTGGCTAAGTCCTCCTCTGTCTGACAATTCCAAACAAGGCATTACAGTACTCTTCCATTCTTCACATTTTCCCTCACCTTTCTTTATGCACATAATAAAAGGCCTACATTGGAGTGGCCAACATTCCTTTCCAGAACTCAGGAGGCTTGTTAACAAGCTCCTTTGCACATTACAGCTATTTCACTAAATCACAGAAGAACGGCAAGGAGCTTCCCACTTGTCATACTTTTAGGGTCCATTTAGAAATTAAGTATTGATTTTAATTTTTAATGTCTCATTGTCAGACATCTAGAAATTGCCCTGATGCTCACCATTTAACCCAGAAAATATCCACATTTTGACCAGGATCCTATAATGTTGAGCAGAATGTATGACCAATATTAACCTCTGGAAGAATTTTACCATTTATTGCAGAGTTGTTTTTGAAAATCCCTGAGGTCAAATGTAGATTCTGACATTTATACTTGGTTAAATCTCATGTAAACCAGTCATACAATATAGCTAATAAATATAAAAGATCTATACAGAAGGTGGACAACTGTTTTCAAGGTGCTTCACTAGTAATGTAAAGTATTAAATAAACTTAAATATGGAATGGCAGTTCAGGTTAAGATAGCTCATCAATTACTTATTTATCAAAAATGTTAAGTGCCTATAACTTCATGGTTACAGTGCCTTTTGTTTCATAGTCACCAATCAAATCCTTTGGGGCAGTCTACACTATATTGTAGTGCATGGACTATTTTTATCAAATATATTTTTATTATAAGCAAAGAAATATTTCAATCTGCATATAATCCTAACACACCAATCAGCCTCAACTTTAAAACCACTGATGGATGAAGTGAATAACATTGATTGTATCCTTACAGTGGGTCATGCCAAGGGATGAAATATTTTGTGAAGCAAGTGAACAGATAGGAAGCAGGAAAAAATGTGTAAGTATAAAGAACAGAGCCACTTTCACAAGTTCCAAATTGTACTGGCTAGACATCTGGGTCACAGCATCTACCAGACCCCAGGACCTGTAGGCTGTGGATTAGTACCTACCAAAGTGGTCCAAAGAAGTACAACCAGTGAATTGGCGACAGGCTCATTGATGCACATGTGAAGAAAAAGCTAGCTGGTCTGGTCCAATCCCACAGAAGAGCTGACCCATGTCCATTGCTAAAAGGGCCTACCATGGGTACATGAGCTTCAGAACTAGACCATGGAGCAGTGGAAGTGTGTGTGTGCGCCATTTACCTGGTTAAAGCAATGGAAGGAGGATGCACTATGGGAAAGCAAGCCAGTAGAGAAAGTGTGATGGTCTGGACAATGTGCTGCTGGGAAACCTGGAATGATCTACCTGCTAATATAAGAAATGCCCCTTTGTTCTCAGCTTTTAAATCCAGGCTGAAGACTTACTACTTTAGTCTAGAATACCCTGACTAGAGCATCTGATTAGCTGTGCATACTGAATTTGTTTGTTAGTCATTTGTGCAGAAATATAAGTACGACGATACTTCAGTTCTTTTTCTCTTCTCAGTATCTGGCGGTGTCACTTGGTGCCACTGCTCTACTGTCAGGCTGCTTTCCCATATATGAAAAAGTCATCTCAGATAAAGAATGGCCAGCACAGACTCACTATAGAAAACCCAGGAGCGGGTGGGTGGCCAATTGGCTGAAGTCTCCAGGGGGCTCATGTATAAACGGTGCGTATGCACAAAAATGTTGCGTACGAACGTTTCCACGCTCAAATCACAATGTATAAAACCTAAACTTGTCGTAAAGCCACGTACATTTCCACGGTACCTCATACCCTGGCATATGCAAGTTCTCCGCTCGGTTTTGCAGACTGGCGGCACCCAGCATCAAAACAGTGCTGCTGTTCCTGTTTGGTTACCCTTTCTTTTTCAGATCCACATACCAGACGATGCTTTATAAATACACTGAAATTAACCGCATATCGTTTATTAGTTTAATGCATCTGATTGTAATTAACCAGTAACAATATAATGGTCCTCAGAATGGCCAAACTATTCTAAATACAATAGCTGCTTTAGCGTTATTACTCTCACTGCACCTTCTTCTTCTTCTTCTTCTTTCAGCTGCTTCCGTTAGGGGTTGCCACAGCGGATCATCTTTTTCCATATTACTCTCATTGCACCACTCAGAGTATTTACATCACTGTATCTGAGTGGGGAATCAAAGATCTACAGAAGCTGAGAAAGAGAATTATCGTTATACAGTATCAAGCACACGCTGCCTCAGCCATGCTGTCTATTGAACCGCTCTCACACTACAAATGTTTCAAAGCCTTTCCTGTACGGACCTCGCGGTTCAGAAACAGTTTCATCCCAAGAACTATAACACACTCAATCAGTCCATCAAGTGCTCCTTAATAACTGTTTGTACTTATAAGTACAATTACCTCACTGTAAACTTGCACTACAGGTGTAATATTGCACAACCTGAACCACTTTATAAAGCGCGTTTTACATATCATGACAATATCATTTTTAAGCAGCAAAATATGTTTATTATATTATACAGATAAAACTTTAACTTCATTTAAATAATCTATATTGTTAATAATTAAACATGCCAGGACACGATGCCGCAGTGCTAAGAGCTTGCGCTCCGTTCACTGATTGTTCCTGCCTCGTGCTGTATTCTTGCTTGTGCTGGTGCGACACTGGAAGGATAGATGGATAGAATAATTAAACACGTACTACAAAGATATTTCAATGTTCCTTAAAAGTTTTGAAGAATCGGCGTTCTAAGCTTACAGATGGCTTCACATCTATTACAGAGCTGATTGTGTGGCGATTGGGTATTTGGAGAAAGAAAAGTAAGGACAGGAATTGGGGGTTAGTACGTTTGAAAGAGACAGTACTGCTACAATAAAGTATTTCATCGAAGGTCGCGCATGGCGCAGCAAGCATCTTGCGTGAGACATGAACAATCACTGCACCACCATGTTCCCATGTTTAATAAAATGATTTAACTCCTATCATCATGAAAATGATATCACGTATACATCTCAGTATTTAAATTATTCAGAGAGCTGTAATATCACGAATGTAATGGATTCTGTGTCCTGTCGGAGGAAGAGAAAGCCTGGAAGCATGTAGTGATTTACACACATAGAGCACATAGAAGATCAAATACAAAACAAAGCATTTAACGTGCTATTTTAGTTACGATGGGATTTGAGAAACTAGTAAATTAAACGATTTTAAGATGAAGTTTATGATGATCTACTTTAATGACAAAATAAACTACGTGATTAAAGTGGAAATTTCGAGATTAAAGTTGACATTTCGTGCTTTTTTCCCCACTGTGTGCCTATTTTTTTTTTCTCTGTACCCTAATAAGCTTTCATATGACACTCAGACGGTGGGCTATAACTCACCTTTTCATGGCAACTTTGATATCTAACAACTTCTTTTTTATTTCAGGCACTGTGTGACTTTGTGAACTTGAGCTTTCAAATTTCTCCAACACTCTGTCACTCGATCAACTTCCTTTTGCTGATTATACCACTGTTTAAACCAACAAATAGTAAGTTTTTCTTTGCCTCCACTTGGTATTCGCTGAAATTCTTCTATTTTCCCCCGTGCTTTTCCCATTGTCTTTTCACAGAAGGCTGAGCTTAAGGGCTATTTATATTGATTTGCATATTCAAAGAGGCGTAATTCTAGGAGGAGTTGATGCGGGACAGCAGGCGCGTGCACATGCGTTACTTTTCACGCTGACCAGGATTTATGTAGTGGAAGACTGTGGAAGTTTGCGTATGCACAGATTTATGCATCTTGATTTTTCTGTGCGTACGCACATTCCCGCTTTTGTGCTTACACCATGTTATACTGTGAGTTCTACACACTGCATTATACATGAGGCCCCAGGTCTGTGACTTTATTTTTAACTCTCTTTTTTATAATTTTAATCTCCACTGTTGTCAACTGCCCATAGTTGACCAAATAATTAATGTACAGATAGTGTTGGTTCCCATTTATGCTTAATCATTTTCTAAGTTGTTCATTGTGTGTTTTAAAAATTTGAATTTATATGTGGACCAGTTCTCTATTTAGTAATTAGCAAAATCTATACTTGTATTTTAACTGGGAATTTTTCACAGTG
The DNA here is from genome assembly GCF_900747795.2 of Erpetoichthys calabaricus. Lineage (NCBI taxonomy): Eukaryota > Metazoa > Chordata > Cladistia > Polypteriformes > Polypteridae > Erpetoichthys > Erpetoichthys calabaricus. The sequence goes on along the minus strand of NC_041394.2, from coordinate 191,028,059 downwards.
CTCTACGCCTCCAATCAGTTAAGATGTTCTATACCATTTGAAATTAGAAAAAACTCAAATTCTCACTCAGAGGATCTGTTCAAAACATTTTTTTAAATATGACAGGATCTAATCAATAACATTTTAGAATAAGCTTCTATATCTGGGAAAAGGATACTCTTCCTTCCTTGCTGCTTTCAAAGATTTGCTTTGTTGAATGGTTCTCCTCTCTTTCCTTTTAATGGGGGTTGAATTTTGGTTTTGTTAAGTTTGATTTGATTGTATGGATTGTTATTTGCTTTTAATTAATATCAATAAAATAAAGAATAATAAAATAAAAAAGTTGTATTGTTAGCCTTAGGTCCTGGCATTTATGTGGATTTTACTTTGATGTGTACCACCTACCTAAAGATTGTTACAGACCACATAAACCCTTTCATGGCAACACTATTCCCAAATTGCAGTGGCCTCTTTCAAGCAGGATAATGTGCCTTGTCACCAGAGCAGGACTGACGTTTACAATCAGCGGGGGCTTTCCTGGTGGCCTGCTGCCTGGTCTGGCCTGGCATTCAGAGCAACGAGTGAAATAAACTAATAGTGAAATTAAATAATTTTATTATACTGGAAAATGAGCAGGTGTTATTACTCTGTAGTGGGCACAAATCCTTTTGGTTTAACGTTGGAGGGTTTCTTTTCTGGTTTCTTGTTTTTGTTCAAGTCAAGTTTTGGCTTCATGTGCGTCTCGCGCTCTGACAGTTAAACAGGAGTGATATGATGAGAGGGCCATACGTTTGGTGCTTTTGTGATTAAAATTATATATGAAGATTGTTTAAAAGTTTATAATATACTTTGAATTATATTTGGATGTTGTAAGGGTTTTGGTATTTGTTACTGTGTATTTATTTTGTTTTATTTTTGTTTCAAATTTTAATAAGTGTATCATATGGTCACATTTTTTTTTTCCTTTTTCCCTCAGAGTGACTGAATAGGCTACACAAAATGTTTTATTTTATTTTTTTATTAATGAAACACGTATGTGATTTGTGTTTTTACATGTACCTGTTGTTCTTTATTTCATGATAAGTTTGTTAATTAACGTTTTTTGTTCTTACTTTATTTTAATATTTTTAAAGTGCGTCTTTTGCATTCTGACAGTTAAACCTTAGCGCTGTGATGAGTGACTGAATAGGATATACAAAATGTTTCATAGTTTTTTGTTTACTAAGTGCATTCTTTAAAAAATGTTTGACAGAATTCTGAGACATTTTTTGAGTCTTTTGTCTGTTGAAGAAATTCAAAGTGGTCTTTTTTGACCAACACTTCAAACTTTGTGGAAGAGTATTCAGCATTACCATCCAGACACTGACAGTGGCTGTGTAGATTCCAGACTCACTGTTGAAACTGTAAACATAATCTATGCACTGTAGATTCCACTGACAACTACTTTTTGTGGTTCTGTGCTTTTTGCACATTTCTTTTACAATAAATATTATAGAACTACATGGTTTATTTATTTATGAAGTGTTGTTCCACACTTCATCAGAAGTTGTCTTCAGACTAATATTTAAGAGTGAAATGTATGTGTAAAAGCTGAATCTACTGTCTCCTCATTCATAAAAAACTCCAAAACAAAATGGTGTTTGTTTGTTTTTTGAGTCTATGCTTGTACAAGAAAACTGATGTATATTGTGTGGCCTGGGTTAGACTTGGGATTCCCCGCCTGAATAAGCTTCCCAGTCCGGCCCTGCTTGTCACACTGCATATATTGTTCAGGAATGATTTGGGGAACATAGCAAAGAGTTTACTTCACCTCCAGATTCCCCAGATCTCATTCTGATCAAACAGCTGTGGGATTTGCTAGAGAAACAAGTCCAACCCATGAAGGCCCCACCTTGCAACTTACAGGTCTTAAAGGATCCGTTGCTAACATCTTTTTGCCAGCTATCACAGAACACCTTCAGAAATCTTGTGGAGTCAATGTCTTGACAAGTCAGAGCTGTTTTGAAGGAAGACCGGCACAAAAATAGGCAGGTGGTTTTAATGTTGTGGCTGATTGGCATAAACATACTAAATTTTCAAGAAACTGAGCCTCAATTAAATAAAAACAAATAAATTGTAACGTCTTGAAAAAGTGGACCTATATCCCATTCAAACATTGTAAAGATGCTTAGGGTACAGCCTTGAAACATAATTACGCAACTAGCTCCATGTGTTTGCAATGTTCTGAATGAAAAATAGTTTAACATCTGTGTGAAATTTGTTGTTACCCAACTTCCAAGTGTGGCACGACAGCCCTGTAGAAGAGCTTGTTTAAAGGTTCGGCTTGCATCCAAAAATGTTGCATCAACTATATTCTCTTCAATTTTAAATGCTTTTGCCATTTCTAAACTTTTTCTCCACTTAGCTTGGTCCAGACTTATAGCATGAAGCTTTATTAGACAGTACTTACTTCAAAATGGTAGGCTTGGAATGGCCACCAACAAGCAGCAGAACACTTCATGTGAGCTTTACACATTACACTGAATACTGCAGCTCTTTATATGTAATGGAAAAGAGAATGAATTAATGTTTTTTGTTATGCATTATATTATAATGTTATTGTGAATATTTTAAAGGCAATCTTAATTTTTGCATAGGTGTCTGTGTCCACCATAAAAAAACTTCACACTGTTCCATTTCATCTGAACTTGTGTGGTGCTGAGGTGTCACCCATTGCATGGCTACACTCACGTCCTAACCTGGGATCCTGAGGTGGTTTGTCATGTGGTGGGTGCAGCAACGCGCTGATTCAGCACGTGCTCCTAACCTCTCTCTCCCTCTTTCTCTCTGTGTCCTCTAAACATTTTACTAAACTCCTGATAAAAAACATTTTTCCCTTGTAGTTTTCCATTTTAATAGAAATGAAAGTGATGTATCTGTACAAACTTTCGTGATATGTTTCCATGATTTTTTTTCATATTTTTTAAAATTTGTATTTATATCAAACTTCAGCCTCTCAGATCCAGTGTCCTATGGTTCAGTCCTACACACAGTCGATGTTCAGGGGTGTTCTCCATGTGTCGACATGGGATTTTCTCCTTCCACATCCCAACAACATGCATCTTATGTGGGTAATTATATGGATCCTGTTACAGAGAGGGCTGCTATTCGCCTTGCACATAATTTTGGTGGGATGTGCTCAAGCCCTCCATGACTCTAATTTGGAATAAGTGAGTTTGAGAATGTTGTATTGCTAAATAGTACACCATTTTGTCACAGAAAATATCCTATCTAGGAACACAACAGACTGAAAGCTGGTTGATTATGACTTAATAATTAAGCAGATAGAGGCACAATTTATCTAAATTCACTATGTATAGCATACATTAAATTTGTTGTTCAAATTATAATTAAATTTTTTTGGTATTTTTGGTACACTGTATTAATCCCCAAGGAGAAAATGTCTTTTCGCATGACCTTTGGAGCACAAAGAGCACAGGGTTAGCAATTGTGCATTGCCCCTGGAGCAATTTTCAGGATAATGGGACTTGCTCAATGGCCCACCAGAAGAGGATACCTTTTGGCAGTAACAGGATTTGAACTGGCAACCTTTCAGATACCAGTACAAATCCTTAGCCTCAGGGTCACCACTTATAATTTAAATTGTAAAGCTGTTTTTTAATATGTCTCTATACTTTTACTTTTCGTATGGTATTGTAAATTTTATTGTGTTAGCATCCCTTATCTATGATGGAGCATTCGATCAGAAGAAAATATGAAGCTGGTTTTAAATTAAATGTTGTTGAAGTAGCGAAAGAAATTGGTAACTGTGCTGCTGCAACAAAATTCAATGCACCTGAGAAACTGATGCGAGATTGGAGGAGGGAAGAAGATGTAAAAAAAAAAAAATGAAGTGTTGCATTTTTTAACAGGCATATAAGTCCGGTCTAATTTTATGATCGATTTTTCAGGTCTACGTGAGCATATTCGGTAGTTTGGTCATTTCATGCACCATTATATTATTACAGAATGATTATAATCACGTGCCTTAAACAATGTGCAATTAATTTCAATGTATTTGATGCAGCCCACGTTATGGATGTGAATCTAAAAAAGACCACAGAAACAGTAGCAATGCTTTGATGCTCAGTGCAGCCAGTTTCCGAAACCAAGCAGAAAAGTGTGTATGCATGGTGTAAGGCTGCCATGAAAATGTGCATAGCTTTACGCCATGTTTAGTTTTTATACATCTGGAAGTGAGCGTGGAAACAGGCATATGCAACATTTTTGTGCGTACGCACCATTTATACATGAGGCCCTCTGTCTTTACTGACCAGATCAGGACAAGTGTCTGAAAGTCTGGGACACTAGCAGGGACATCACCCTATTGTGATTAATACTCTCTTACCAGTTCTAGAGTGCAACAGGTGTTGGGACGACCATGCATAGAGACATCCATTTTAGCAGTAATCCACAAACTCATGTTTTTAGTTTCTCAAGGATTTTCACTTTGACTTTGAGCTGAGGGTCAGTAACAAGTGTAAAATTGTAATTAAACAAATAGCAAAATTAAACATGGAAGATTTCCGAAGACATTTTTATTTTTCAGGAATTTTAAACAGTCAAGCAAAAAATCCCAGAGTATAATTCTTAACTATGACTGTACTGTATATTTTCTACACAGTAGAAAAGTGCTAGTCAGGCTTTGTGTTTAATCGAATACCAGAACCTACTTTGGTAAAGGAAGTAAATGACCAATGACGAAATGCTAATGCCAACATAATGTAAAATACTGCAAATCTACAGCTGATGCCTGCTTTTGGCACCATAGTTCATAGTGTTCTCAGCTTTTTTTTTTATTCTTTGTCAAAATTAAAAATTAAGTAACTGGGATACATTTTGTTAAGTCTAAAGGATTGTGTATAAATTAAATGGAACATTGTGTTTGCTGCATGTCAAGATTTTACCCCTGAGCTATTATTGCGATCCCTACACATCATCCATTCCTCTTGTCAATAAACTTAGCATTGCATTCAACTAAGAGTTAAAAATAGTATAAATAAATATTCTTTGCTTTCAATGCAGCATTAAAGGTATGAACAAACCTAGAAAAAAACATTGTAATCAGGGTGTTAACAGTCACAGGTCAGGGTGTTGAAAAGAAAAAAAATATATCATTGCAATCAATAAAGGTAACAGAGATATCAGTAAAATTTACTCAGTTCTTCATTATTTATTTCCAGCCTATATGCAGTATGCCTCAACCTGAATGGATGCCTTGGGATTCTGAACTCTCAAGTTGCTCTTTAATAAAAAAATATTCTGTTAGCTCTTGGCAAATACTTGAGGATTGCTTTCTAGTAAATTCTGTCTCTGTCTTTCACTGCCCAGATGATTTCAGTTCCTTGAGTTCCCTTGATGCACAGCTTCTTCTCTCAGGAGGGTCATGCTGTATATCACTGACTGAGTGTGGAAGAAGGGATCACAGAGACTTAGGACTTACAATGTCAATACTGCTGGTTAATCTGGATGCTCTCAAGTGCCTGCTTAAGTTAACAATACAGCATTACACACAGGATTAAAAAAAAGCTATCAACCTAAAGAAAAGATGAAATTGTACTCGTTGGCTATAATTCCAAAAACATACAAGTTTGTGAACAACCTTGATCATCTAATACTATATTTAAAGTCAAAAGTCGGGATTTACTGCAACTTCAAATTCCACATGAGCCGTTCTACAAGAAATGAATTTTAAATCTCACAGGGATAAAATGGATTTGATCTTTACATGCCGGAAAAATACAATGAAGGAGAACTCACGTTTTTGTTATCACTTGACTAGGTTTTTGAAGTTCACTTTTTACAGGACTTCTAAAGATCAACATACTCTAAATAGGCAGAAGCTTTTCAACATTCAGCCGATATAGTTTTAATTACAAAGCAAAAATCTGAACACATCTCATTGGTATTAGTCTTATTTAACTGGCTTTTTGTATTTTTTAGGGTTGATCTCCAAGGCTCTCAGCAATCGTTCACCTTACTACATTTCTGAATGTCTGTCTAAAAATGTACAGACCAACATAAGCCTGCATAACTCTGCAGTTACTGCTGTAGTTCATGTTTTGGTTCCATAATAAATATGGTCTTGTTACCTAGATTATGGAACATACATAAACAATATGACAGTGTTCCTTCTCTATAAATTTGGCTTTTGCTACTAATTATCTCATAAACACTCCTTCTTGTTGTGTTCTGAAATCCTCACTACACTCCTTTTCCACATTGTTGCTTCTTTTAAGTATTCTTTCCATCACATATGTCCAGGTCTGGACCCACCATTAAGGTGAATTAGGCATTCACCTAGGACACAGATCATTCGTGGGGAACCCAGCAGCATGGGTTAGCTACCAAACAGTGGGTTAACGCACTAATAAGCTTGGCCAAGGGTGTAAAATAACTTTGTACTGGCACTGCATATCCCTTAGTAGAAATGTTGACCACTTAACCCTCTCCTAATTGTTCCTTCACTTACAGTGACTGTCCCACCTTTTCTGTTTCCTTGTAGTACATCAGCAGATGCCTGTATGTTGCAGTACATTTCTGATCTCTTAAAATTGCATGTTCTATAAACCAGAGAAGCAGAATTTTTTTTAAATACAAAGTTGATTAAGGGTAGCATGCTGGGACAATAGTTAGCACTACTGCTGCACAACTCTACATTAGTCAGTGTGAATCCCCACCTGGTCACTGTCTGTAAGTCTGCATGTTCTCCCCCTGTCTACCTGTGAGTACTGGGCTCATTGATGACTGTAAATTGGGTCTGTATGAGTGAGCCTTGTGATGGACTGGCACCCCATGTAAGGGTGGTTCCTGAGTCATGCTTGAAGTTAAAATAAAATAATAGTGGATTTGAAAATGAATAGATATACTGCATATACATGGCTGGATATCTGCACAGGGTAACTTGGGTTCTATCCCAGGACACCGCAGGCTAGTGTGGTCCTGAAATGAATCAAGATGTATGAAAAAATGTTTGTTTTTCGTTTTTCAAAGAAACAGTTGTTCTGCTAAACTGTCCAACCCAGACTTCTTTAACCCTTTTATTGTTATTTCTGAGGTAACTTGTCCACTGCTAAACACATGCATACCATCAACCCTGAATTTACGCATTTCTAGAGAACTGCAGGTTGTGATGGAGGACTGCTGTTGGACAGCATATGTGGCAGTGGACAGCTAAATATGGGCTGTTGAAACGGAAAGTGGGTGCAAAAGAAAGGGATGTTGTGTTATAATACTGACAGTTTTTCAGTAATGGCCAGTGACAGCATTTTCTAGTGATAGTGATAGTGAAACATATGAAGGTGATGAATTTGCATAAATCATAAAATCTGATGTCAGTTCAGAATGTATATTGTGTGACAAGAGTGCTTGGCGATTTTCTAAGGTTCAAGGCAGATTTATCAAATATACAGAATCACTTACAGAATTTTAATGTGTTCAAAAGCCTAACATACAGTATATGCACAGCAGATGATCCATCAGCACTTACTGAAACCAAATTACAAGGTGCAAGTGTGGTCTGATGCCCATTAAGAGGAGCTTACTTGTCAGGTGTTTGCATTGTGTTACTGGTCACTTCACACAGTAGTGAGAAATACCTTTTTAAAAAAAATCGTTCTTTGAGGCACTGATAAAATGATTTTGTTTACTTTATATACCTCAGCAAAATTTTGTTGACAAATTGTTTTGACAATGAAGTGATAAAAATATCATCTAGTTGCTGAGTTGGCTGTACAACAGGTAAAGTTTATTGGTAGTTTGAAGAAAGTGGCCAGAGTCTGCTGCTAACTAAGAAAAACTAAACCTGCTGAAGTTAATTTTGTTTTTATTTTATTTTTACATTTTTTTACTTTCATATTTGTATTTTTTTTCCTACTTCTACCTTAGCAGATTAATGTTTTTATGTTTTCCTCCTTTTTCCCATCTCTTGCTTTCCATCCATCCATCCATTATCCAACCCGCAATATCCTAACACAGGGTCACGGGGGTCTGCTGGAGCCAATCCCAGCCAACACAGGGCACAAGGCAGGAAACAAACCCCAGGCAGGGCGCCAGCCCACCGCAATCTCTTGCTTTCTCAAAAGCTAATTGAAATGGATCAGATATTTTTCTTTTTAATATTTGACATATTATAAACCAAAAGATTTATTTCTGTGCTCTGATGGCTATTAGGTATAATTCTAAGCTTTGACATTACTCACACACTCATTGTATCACTCATAATTTCAGAAACTGTTTACCATTATTTTTGCTGCTGTCCATTGTGGACCACCAGGGAGAGTACAGCCACCCTAACCCGACACATCAGGCAGACACAAGTTCCAGTCCAGCACACACCTTTTATTTAAAGCTGGGGAGCGCTTTTCTCTGCTTCCCACAGCACAGTGCATTAAAGCACCACAACACAGTCCTTCCTTCAGCTGCCAATTCCCAGTCCTTCCACCTCCACTCCTCCCTAACAAGCTTCATCCTTCTTCCTCCCAACTCTGGCTGTCCGAATGGAGTGAGGCTGCTCCATTTATGACGGCCCTGGGTGTGTTCCTGGTGGCTCATTAATTGGACTTGGAATCACTCCCAGGTGTGGTGAGAGCTCAATGAAGGGCTCTGCAGCTCCTCCTGGCGCCCCCCGTGGAACCAAACTCACAGCATACCCTGTGGGAATCCATGGTGCCACAGCCACCCAGGAGAGCTGCCCTCAAGTGTCCTGGGGAAGATATTGCCTTGCCGATGCCCAACTCCCCCCCCCCCCCCCAGTTCTTCCATACAGTTGGCGTCCCAGCCAGGTAATGGCCGTGGCCGCCCAGTGAAGTGTCCTGTCCCATGAGGGCTGATGTCCTCCAGGATGGGGAGGCAATGCTGTCTGAATGACGCCTCCATCCTGAAACAGATAAACAAGAAAGAGACGTGGAGGTGCTGTGCTTGTTAGAACATCACCTCCACCCGTGGCCCACACAGCTCCCCTTCTCCTATCCATGCCCTGTGAAATGGAAGCAGTGTGGGAAGCACTGTTCCATCTCAATCCCATCTGAGGTCAGCTTGTCCCCCCGCCTCTGAGGAGAACGGCCATCCACCCCACGTTAGCACACGGACTTACGTGCTGCACTGTTCAAACACCCAGTCTTCCTTTTCCGGGTCTTCCTCTTACTCTGGGACTTACCAGTCTGGGTCTCCCTATGGCAGGAAGAGAGACCTTGCACTGTCTGCGTCCTTTTAAACGTGTGTGAGACCACCACCAGCACTTTAATATACAAGCAGGCCCCTCTCTTTCACCTCAGCCAAGACTCTTCAGACAGTCCTGCGTCATCTTTAGGAATGCCTCGGCCGTTCTCTCCAGCCCCTGCACCATCTGCCTCAACAGGCCAACCACCTGTAACAGAGACTGTATGGGTTGGAGAACTCTCTCCCACTCCTGTATAGCCGAGAGCAAATCACTTAAATCAGCCAGAGTCCTCCCTAGTATATATAGTTTCTAGTCTAAATGAACTATACTTACTAACTCTTTCCATTTTTTCCTAGCCTCTTTTACATCATTGCCATCAGTTTATCCAAGTTTGCTTACAATGCCAGGGTGGATATTGGACAAATAGTGACAGCTCCAATGTAACAATATGCTGAAATTCTATCACAGTTATGGACTATGCATTGATTGCTATATTTTATAGAATGCCAAAATAGGTGTTGTGACCTGAGATGGCAATGTTGAGCTAACTTCAAATATAAAATACAACAAGGAGATCATAAAAAGGAGTTTATCATAACAAAATGGACATATACCTGGATGAAGAAAAAGAAAAGAATAATAAAAAGATCTGGCTTTCAACATTTAATTGAAGGGCCAGGCCAACTACAGATTACCTGTCCATTATGTACTGGCTAGAGGCCACTGGTAAACTAGTGTATCACTCTGCTGACACCCGTCTATCTAAGGGTTTTCTTGAAACATCCCTCAGTCTTATTATTATTGTGCCTATGTAATGACTAAACCTTTAGTAATCATTATAGTAGAGCATATTGCCACCGTTACTGGTTATATATTCCCATCATGGCATATTACTGCTAAATCCTTCTCTTACATCAATTTATGTTGTGATTTATGATCATTGTCACTCCCTCCTCTATTAAGTCATACATTGCTAAGGTCAGAGAGATGTTAAATATATAAATTATTAAAAAGTTTGGTTCTTCAGATGTTTATTTTTTATGATTTTTTTTTATTCTGGAAATTTTTGTTTCCTTTCCTACACTTGCCCAGTGACTACATCTTATGTTAGCCTGATATATGATAACTTTTTCGTTATTTGATTAGAAATGAAAATAAGCTGTAATTAATTAAATAACAATATATAATTGTATTGAGATATGTGCCTCATGTTTCTGTTTAATGCAACATCAGCATCAACCCTGAAGTCATCACAATTTAGGAGCAATGCAAATATTGTGGCAGCCATATTATAAATCTGTTACAAAATACATTCCCATATATTGTCTTGGATATCACAATAATGATAGTGTTTTCCTGTTATGAGTATTTTAATCTATTCCAACAGGCACGTATGTCACTTTCCAATGGAAAACATGAATTTAATTATACAATTCATCAGAGCACTGTTGGTAGATTAGAAATGTGGTTTATGAGAAATAGCCAAAATTAGTATGGTAAGAGTTTGTTTCTGCTTACTTTCCATTTTTTCACATCAAATTTAACATCTACCTTTGTTTATTTACAATCTTGACTTTTTTCAGTGCCCCCACCTTTATTTAAATTTCCATAAGGATGCCATTCAGGGAGTGAATCACAATTATTGAATTGTTTTATTGTGCATGAAATAATATTGTACCTGTCTACAGTTAGAACTTGTAACAGGAGCAGCTATTGGTCTAATGGTATAGAACCATACTTTTTGAAATCACCATTTGCAATGTTCACATGCACTTGTTGCATGGATTGGTAAACATGAAATGGTGGAAATTTCTGGAAGAAAAAGTAAGGCACTTAGGGCACCCCTAGGCTCAAGGATCTGTGGGATTTTGCAACCACTCCATATCATTGCAATGTCTCTATTCTAGATGGGATATTGGAACAATTTTTAGTTAACGAAACAAGCTTGTCAGAGTGTTTATTTTGAAAACGTGTGTTCTTATGCTCTTTAAAATCTCACATTTAACAAATAAAAAATACATCAATAGATATTCTTGCGCTGTGATATTCTCTCACAGTCTTGGACTCCAGCTACCAGTTTCCTAATTAGAAGACAGTCTTTGGTGATGATGAAACTTGCCATTTAACTATATTGTTTGTTAGTGCTTTCATTCATCCAAGACAAATTGTAAATGCATTGTACTGTTTCCTTTTCTGAGGACATTATCCATATGTTTTGTTAATTGGATCAGATTCCTACTCTTTTCTCTTTCATTTATTTGTAAACAATTTATTAATACAAATACTTCCTGAAACATATTCACCATTGTAAGCTGAACTGTGTTAGCTAGGAAAAAGGTGGTTTCTTTGTTATTTATATTTCATTACTAACTGGTGGCTGGTTAAGAAAGCAGGAAAACAATTAAAAGCTAAATGCAGATGCTTAATACTCAAATAGACAATTAAGGACTCTAAATTGTAACAAGTGAGTAACTAAAATCAAGCCTAAAAACACATACTGCTTTAGCAGCAAATACAATGGGTTCTGATTAAGAAATTGCCACTGCCAATCCAGAACCATCAGTGAAGAACCCTGTTCTACAATGTAATTAACATTTGTCTTGGATGAATGAATGCACTAACAAGGGATATCGTTATAAGCCAAGTTTTATTATCACCAAGAACTGTCTACTAATTAGGAAACTGATTGAACAAAAATCTGCGGCCACTGTGCCCCTCCAGGACCACGAATGAAGATTCCTGTTCTAGCCTATAAGTGCCACCTGGGAGTAAATGAACAAAACAACACCAGTTATAAAGTAGTACTGTATAGCACTAATCATACACTGAAGAAATGCCAAAGCATTCAACTTTTTAAAAAATCATGAAAATCATGAGAAATGTGTCCCTCTGCTCAGGAATAATGCCCCTCATATAGTTCCTTATTGTATCTTGGAGAGCAGTAGCGGGACTTAAAACTAGGGGCCTTGGGATTACAGAGCAGTCTACTTTTCCATGTGTACTAAAGGAGAACTCTTTTGGTATAGTGACAGAGAAGATCTTGAAGCTATCAATCACATTAAAATACATCAATAACGTGACTCTAAAAACATCATATTAAACAAATTGTTAACATTTCACAACATGTTTCCCAAAAAACATAGTATGTAAGTTATAGCTATAGGGATACTTTTATGAAACATGAAACAATGACTTTTTTATTATTTAGTTATATTACACTATGTGTGTTGTACAAAAGTTATCAAAAAAGTGCTCTGTAACAGTATTAGCCTTTGCGATTTGCACAGGCTGTGACTAAGCAAGATGGTTCTATTCCCTCTTTAATGTTCTTGGAAAACAGACTTTTTAAGTAATGAGATGTTCATGAGAAACTTTGCAAAGTATAAGAAGATGTTTCACATACAAGGAAGACTCCTTGAGTTTCTGTATCAGTACTTTAGGCATTTATTTTTATATGGCAAAAGTGAATGCTTGTGTGGTCTGCTCAAAGAAATTTCTGTTCAAATAATAAAATTTATGAGAGTCTCCCTTTAATTATACAACATTTGTATTCACTGTTATATGTGATCATTATAAATTCAAAAGAGAACAAATTATGGTTATTTCCACAAGCAAAATAAAACAAACATCTTCCATTTGAAGAAGTATAAAGTGATGTGAATAGCATTAAATTAATACTTGTGAAATGCAGAATGCCCACACAAATGTAACCAACTGTCCCATTTAATACTCTTTCTGGAACTTTGTCAGCCTCAATTTATAACTCACAGGATATGAAAAAAGACATTCTCAGTTACGTCTGATTGAGTTACGACAGTCTGGCTCATATACTGAGAATGCTGGTTGGAAATGTGCCATATTGGCCTACTGTATGCTTATTATTTTAAAAAGCACAGGGTCAAACTTAATTCATTGAAGGCAAACATCAACTAAACCAACAGAAAACTAAAAGAAAACACTAAATGAGGCCACAGGGCCTAATGAGTAAGATATGAAACAAGTCAAATTAAATTCTACAAATTGGGTGATTATAAAATAAAATGTTTATTGGTCATAGCTCATTTGCTTCATTGTGAGCAATTTAAAACAGCTTTATCTATATACAATAAATCTATATACAATAAAAACAATTTTCTGGATGAGGAAAACCTGTAAACTTGATCTTGTAAACAGCAAGGAGACAATGCAATGAACCAGTACTTATGGCCTTTAACATGGTAGTGCATTGATTGCTTCTTCAGCAGGCTCAGCCCACAGCTTCTGTAAAATGACCAGAAACAGCTACTGTTTGGGATGTAATGTGTGACTGAAATGTCACAGACTGGGTAACTTGATATGATGTTAAAAAAAAACAGAATGAATGAATGAAATGTAAATCTACATACTGTATATGGTATATTATGAAAAATTGACTCACTCACTCACTTATCAACAAAACCTCTATTTCCTCTTTAGTTAAAAAGCTGAAATTTGGCAGTATGGTACTTAACGCAGAAGGAATCCGCTAAGAAAGAACATTTTCATAATATTAACATAGTGATAAAATCTCTGGCTACAACAGAAAAATAAAATACCCCAAAATCTCAAAAAAGCTTTGACAGGTTTGATTGAAATTTGGTTATGTTGTAGAAATAAGAAAATTAGACAACACTTGTTTTTTTTTATTGGATAACAATTTTTTTATTTTCCAGAATTTGTTGATATAATGCCAAATCACATGCTGTACACTGAGAGCATGGTCGTTGCAAATGAAGGATGGAGCAGAAGTGATTAACAGGCCACGCAGTTGGATGACTGAAGACGGGTAGGACAGAAAAAAGAGATGTGATCACATTATTAAATGGAAAGAGAAAGTTTAGCAAAGCACAAGGAAGATAAAAAGCTTAATTAGCAAGGGCTGTTTTTTTCTGTTGACTACCGGTACTCTTAGACTCATACTGGGACTAATCTTTCCAAGGTTAGAATTAGATAAATGAGTAAGGAACACTCTTCCAGAAAGCTGGGATAAACTGATGGGAAAGCCCATACACACCTCCCATAAAGTGGTGCCAAGATCGAAAGGACAATGCCCAAAAACATCCCCCTGTTCAGAATAATGGGAGAATCTACATGAGTCAGAAATTACTGGCGATATTACTTGATTGGAGGAGGTGATAAAGTTATGCATATTAAGAGTCAGATGACATGATGTATTAGATGAAGTAATGGTACATTAGAAAAAGCATGAAAGCAGATGAATTCTTTAATTGATTGCTCACTCCATGGACATATGTGCATAACTCTGCAAACAGAGAAATGTTCTGCATTCTCATCTGGGCTCCGTGACTGCTTCTTTGAAGACAGAGGAAAGTTTTTTCCACAACATAATACATATATTATGTATATCCACTTCAAACACTGCTTTCCATATACATTAACATCTGTGGACTTTAAAGGGGAACTACATACAACTGTCGAAAAACATAAAAAATACTGCACTTAAGTGAACAATGTAAACAAATAATAATAGTAAACATCTAATGATAATAATAATATATACTCAGATTTCACATTATTCCTACAATTACCAATTTCAGTTCATAAGAATACACTTTCCTGTAAAATTGTGTTTTGCAATGACTACCAACAAAAGTCAGGAAAAACTGAAAAAGGCAGTAATTCATCTAAAGCAAGAATGTTTTATTCATGGACAATTGTGTATATAATATTCAAGAGTAAACAGCTTTAGTCTGCGGTGGGTTGGCACCCTGCCTGGAAATGGTTCCTGCCTTGTGCCCTGTGTTGGCTGGGATTGGCTCCAGCAGACCCCCATGACCCTGTGTTTGGATTCAGCGGGTTGGAAAATGGATGGATGGATATTGAGTACAAAAAAGTATCTAGTTACATAGTACCATTGATACACCTGATTAACCGACAGCACTATAACTGGGGCCCATTGTATACAGCTAGTATTTGACTTAAAAGATGTTGTTATTTTGGATTTAAATAAACTTTTACTGTTTTTCTAAGTACTAGAAAGCTAATGACAATAGACAGAAAGTATAAGCAAAAAGAAAAGAAAGATAGAGGCTGGGTGAAAAGTTGCCAGCTGGTGTAATAAAATCAATTCTGGTGTTACCCGCTTCAAGCTTATATTCAGTTATTAAAGTAACCCACAAGATAATCCTGTTAACTGTGCTAATTCTGTCATTTTTATTTCTGTTTTACAACACCTTAATTTCACTACGGTGGTTTTGTTAGAAGCCAGCTATGACCACCACCCCCAAGTAGTTTGGTGAGAATCACTATTTCTCACTCTCTCGACGCCTTTCAAGCTTTACTCCTCAACAGTAAGATGAAACCCATCTCCTGTATACAAAACAGATATGGCAATCACTCATTTTGATTTATTTCTTGTGTGAGCTACTATTTACCTTTAAACAGTCTAATTGCTCACAGACTATGTGGGATTCCATTTGGCAAACTTCCAGTATGTACCTTCTTTGTTTTACTCATTCCTTGGTAATGGGAAAGGGTGCACTGGCATGCAATAAAAAGAGACACTCCATTAATTAAATTCCCATTTTAATATTACATCAATGTTTGTCGACTAAATCATCAACCAAAATGGAAAAAAAAGCTGTTAGG
Organism: Erpetoichthys calabaricus; assembly: GCF_900747795.2. Lineage (NCBI taxonomy): Eukaryota > Metazoa > Chordata > Cladistia > Polypteriformes > Polypteridae > Erpetoichthys > Erpetoichthys calabaricus. The sequence goes on along the minus strand of NC_041394.2, from coordinate 191,012,254 downwards.
CCTATTACATGCTCACAGCTGAAAAAACAAACTTTTATTTATAAAGTGTGTTTTAACTGTGGAACACCATGCCAAGGTACTTTACAACTATTAACATGTACCATATATTTTGCATAGCATAGATTGTGAATTTCCCCTTGGGGATTAATAAAGTATCTATCTATCTATCTATCTATCTATCTATCTATCTATCTATCTATCTATCTATCTATCTATCTATCTATCTATCTATCTATCTATCTATCTATCTATCTATCTATCTATCTGTCATACTGTTTACATTGTATTGTTTGTATTTGGAGTACCGAAAGAGTAAGTGACTTGCTCAGGGCCATTTATATCGAACAGCAAATTTACTGAAACCTTTGCTTATTGAAAAATGTTTAGTTATTATGATAAAACAGTTTACTGTTAAACACATTATTTCAGATTAACTTTACCACTTAGGAGAAACATTAAATGAACTTCTGTTGAATTCGGTGGGTTTAATCAGTTAAGGATGCTGAAACATTGCATGACTTCAGTTGAGTTAAACAGGTTCAGCTGCAGTGTGCTGTCAGCTCAGGATGATCCCATACTGATCTGTCCTTAGTACTTATTTACGGCAAGAAAGATTACTTTTTGGGTTTAGCGCTGTTGCAGTATGCCCTAGATCTGTAGACTATCAGCAAACCAAGACTAAAACTAAGTGCAGTGTGTTTCCTGGAGCTGGATAAAGGGAACAAAGTGCAGGTTTATGAGATCTTAGCATGTTGGGTAATGTTTAAAAATAAATTCCACACGCATAAGGCTGACCTTTACATACAGTACCTGAAAAAGCACAAATATTCCATTAAAAATATGGAAACCATATCTTATATTTACATTCCTACTGAAGTATAGCGCGATACTGACATCAAATATATTAAAGTCAAAGCCATAGAAAAAGACCAGCAATGTATGAAGATATTTATATTGTGGAATATGAGAAACAGAAAAACACAAATCAACATACATTAAATCATTAATCTTTAGTAAAAAAAAAGATGCAGAGCTGATGTCCTTAATTAATTAATCACTTGGCTGTCAGTTCGGAAAGTATATATTGAAAGATGGTGTCAGTTTCTTCCATTGTTTTATTTTTGGTGTGATTTGGAGGTATCAAATCAATATATATGACTGCTACACTCAAACACACTTTAATAATAAAATAGTAGAATAATTAATAAATAAACAATAATACAAAAATAAATTCTGCTTCGTGTATGCACAACTGTAAACATACTTTTGCCCACTCCTGTACATATATATTTTGCAAAATAGTGCAAAATAGTTACAGAAGCTCAAGAAAAATATAAATCTTATGAAAAACAAGAATCTCCCAAACACACAATAGAACCTCTGGCTTATGCCAGTGTCCTCCATATATGATATGTGTTCTCTCTCAATATACATTATATAAAGCTTTATATAATGTATATTGATAAATAATACATTCTTTATGAATATTGTCCAGCCTCTGACTAGTTATTTCTTACTCGCTGGTGGATGTTGGATTAATTCAGTTATTAGGAAAATCTCGGCACATAATGAATGACATATATCAACTCTCTGTATTATCTACATAATTGGGAAATTAGTTACACAGAGGCAATTATGCTTCAAATCTGACTCTACTAACATATACCCCTCATTGTCTTACTTTCTATTTACTTTACATAGATTTCAGGACCTTTTTATATGCTTCAAGTGAATAAATTAACAACATTGACAGTCATTTCGATCTAATGTAACTGAACCACTGCAATTTTTTATTAAATGTGTATTGTTTTTTAAATTGAGAGGAATGTGTAGCAACATGTTAATTGAAAGAGATTGAGACATTTACTGGCAGTGTGCCACCCTTAATGGACAAGCAGATTGTCATCTGAGCAAACCGAGGAGAAGCACAAAGCCAAAAGAAGACTAACTGAGGATGTTAAACCTGGTATTGATCGTGTTCCACTGTTCACTGAGACAGCACTAAGACCTTAAGATCATCTCCTCTTAGTTACATACTTCGTAGTCTGGTCTTGATCTGTTGGTAGTATCATATTATCTCAGTCACACCAGAACTGACCCAAAATGTTTTTCAGCTGATTTTCATTTGTATTCAACAAATGATGCCTCTTTTACAGCGTCCAACAATAGTCCACCAGCATTGGCTTCCACTTGTCCTGATACTGCCTTTCCATGATTGCAATGTTTTGGTGAAACCCTTCACCATGTTCAGCTGTGACTGCACCATGATTAAAAGGGAAGAATTCCAAGTGTGAAGGCATAAAATAAGTCTTTAGTGACATGTTGCACTTCATGGTTTTGTATGCTTGAAGAATGTTGTCAACCAGCTGGATGCAGTTTGTTGCTCTTCAATTGCCAAGAAAATTCTCACGAATGCCTTCCATGCGATTTCTTCTGGCTCCACTAAAAAATCACTTGTCATTGAAGATATGTCTGATCTGTTGACCAACATAAATGGCTTCCTTAGTCTGGTATCAGTAGCTCATTGAAATATCTGTCAAATAATGAAATCATTCATCTTTTTATTCATCACTTTCACAAGATTTCTCATCATTCCAAGTTTTATGAAGGCAAAAATATCCTTGTTGGATTGACAAGTGGTTTATGTGCAACACTTTTCTGCCCTAGAACCAAATGCTTATGGGGTAGCCAGTTCTTTTTAATGTAATGAAGATTTTTAGCACAGCTGACCCATTTGCAAACTAAACAACAGTACTTGTGTTGTTCGGGGCAACTTATACCTGAAGCTAGTAAGTATCCAAGTTTCAAAACCCAGACACTCTTACCTTCCCCCTTCCCAAATATTCAAAGGATCAACTACACCACCCCCAAATTTATAAGGTATGGGGAACCCAAATAGTATTCAACACTGATTCACTCCCACTGTTCAGGTACTTTTTATCCCAGAGTTGTGATTGCTCAATAATTCCAGGACACCAACTTTTTTTTCTTTTTTACTTATTAAATAACGCTAACATACATACATAAAACCCACAATTAAAACATTCGAAACCAACTCGTCTCCCCATCAGCTGCAATAAAAACAAAAATTTCAAAGTCACGCAAGGTCATTCCAAAAAGAGGACAAAAAGGGGAAAAAGAAAATAAATCCCTTGTAGCATCGCCTTCAACAGTCCCTGCCCCAACACAATGCATGCACTCGCCATCCATGAGCCTTCAGCACAGTGTCTTCACATATGCTCCCCATCAGCACTACATCTACAAAAACACACACACTGGGCAGTGCTCCATGTGTAGCATCCCACAATTATGCCTCTCTCCAATACACCACAAATAGAAAAACAGGATTATTCACAATCTGTCTGGGCCATGGACACCCGCCACACACCCAGACCTCATTGCTCGTGCCTTGTAGTGTTAAGCCGATCAAGACATTATCCTTCCGGTGCCTTGGCCATTCTGTAGCCACTGGTCCGAGGCGATAATTACCCATGCACCCATCAGTCTTTTTTAAAAACTTACAGCCCCTGCCCCAGCTTATACATCGTTGGCCCAAGGTTCACGCCATTCAACCTCCATAGGTGGATCAATCAGTCAATCAAAATGTTTCTGTACAAGTGTCCAGGTGTAGAAAATAGGCGTGAAAAGAAAGGGAAAAAAAAACCTATAGCACCCAAACAGAATAATGTTGCCGCAGAAATTCAATAATCAAAATATATATAAAATAGTGCTTTACTCCCTATAAAATAATGATATGAAAAACTGCTACATTCTATAAGTGCAAACAAAACAGAAATATAGTTGTCCAATTCAACAATGTAACATCTGGTATATCCAAGCTGCATTCCTAGAAGTATTGCCACTACTTTTAGACCACCACAGATGGTCCAGTTGTTGTACTGCATATGTATACTTATAATATGAGAAGAAATTACAAAAATAGACAATTAAAATAAAACAGTACGTGATAGAAAAATTTAAAGGTGATTTTTGTGAACTGCAGGTCAAAATCCATAAGATACCTCTAAAACTGTTCAGGAAGCAAAATGTTCGTTGTCCAGAGTTATCAAAGCAATATATTTGTATGTCCCTCTTGGACTCATTATTCTTAATTGTACAAACAGGTCTGTTATTGTGTCCGAATCAGTTTGTTATCGAATATGAATATAAGATAGGTGTGGAATAACATTTTTTAGGAATCCTTTACTAACAGAAGACATCCTCTTTTTCTGACCAAAAACAGTACTTTCAGTCTGAGTATTATGAGAATTATGTGTCCACTCTTTAAATATTTTTGTTTGAAAAAATAAAATTCCTTGGGGTATCAGTACCAAAAAAGGGTTAAGCAAAATCAATTTTAACTGTATAAAAAGAATATAATGTTTTAAAAGAACAATAACTGTTTAAAATTACGATAAGAACATCTATTCCCTAAATTAGTATATAAATATTATATACCATAAATATTTCAAAAGCTGAATGGAAGCCATTTTCCTTTGATTATCTTCTCTAAGATATGACAAAAGATTCACACAGCTGGCAGCAAAAAAATGTCAGTCCACTGGTGCTGTTCAATCATCATTCAGAATTTTACTTCTGTAGTAATTTAAATGCTGTTGTTTAGTAATTTTCTATAATTGTCTGCTAATTTGTTTGAAATGCATTAATCTTTTAATGGTTTCAAACTGGGAGTTCATCACTGAAGCATAAATTAAACAGCGATAAACAAGAAAAGTAAATACATTAAATGAGTAAAGATCTTGGAATAGCTTCAGTTCTTAATTTTAGCTGGCTCTCGGTATTTCATTATTTAAACAAAACAATAAAAGTGTTTATGTGCATTGCTTTCACTTAGAACTACTTTTTAACTAGCATTTTTGTAATATTCTCCTTCTCACTGAGTTGTTCCATTTTGCATCAAAGTTTGCATTTGTAAAATATTTGAGAAAGAAATTCTGTCAAAGGCTTTTCCTTCTCACTACACTGTGACCCACTAACCACCTACCACAATTGGCAATGGAGGCCTACTGTCCTCTAGACCTCTGATAATATGTTATGCACCCTCCAGCCTGCTTCCTACTTAGAAGCCTCAGATGTTTGCATTCTGATGTCTATGTTTCTGATAATAAATAAATAAACTAGAAATCAGTGAAAAAAGTATAGAACATTAGAACAATCTAGACAAGAAAAGGCCATTCAGCCCAGCAAAGCTCACCAGTTCTATCCACTTAATTCTTCCAAAATAACATCAAGTCTAATTTTGAAAGTCCCTAAAGTACCAACTGTCTATCGCACTACTTAGTAACTTATTCTAAGTGTCAATGATTACCTATGTAAAGAAAAACGTCCTAATGTTTGTGTGAGAATTACCCTTAACAAGTTGCCAACTCTGTCTGTGTGTTCTTAATGAACTCATTTTAAAGTAACAGTCTTGGTCCACTGTACTAATTCCACTCCTAATTTTAAAAACTTCAATCATGTCTCCTCTTAAACTTCTTTTACTTAAACTGAAAAAGGTTCAGCGATTTAAATTGTTCTTCAAGATGTATCCCCTATAGCCCAGGAATGTGCCTAGTCGCTCTTCTCTGGAATTTTTCTAGTGCTGCTATGTCCTTTTTGTAGCCTGGACACCAAAACTGCACACAGTACTCCAGATGAGGCCTCACCAGTGCATTATAAAGCTTGAGCAGAACCTCCTTGGACTTGTACTCCACACATCATGCTATGTAACCTAACATTCTGTTTGCCTTCTTAATGGCATCTGAATACTGTCTGGAAGTTGATAGTGTAGAGTCCACTATGACTACTAAATCCTTCTCATAAGTTGTACTTTCATTTTTCACACCTCCTATTGTTTATTCCAACTTAACACTTTTACTTCCTATGTGTAATACTTTACATTTACTGACATTAAATTCCATTCACCACATAAACTTGCTCAAGCCTGTATGCTGTCCAGGTCTTTAGAAAGGTAGGCAGGTTACTTCATCTAAAACTTAAAATATTACTCGGTCAGAAAACAAACAGGTCATCCTTCTGACCTTCACTCAGAGTTCATTTCCCTTTCTCTCAGCAGGAATAGCACCTGCTGGCAAAAAATGTTTCAGCTTTTCACATTTCAAACAATCTTTGCCTTTTGCAAGGAAATACAGCTGTTTTCTTCTATACTCCGAGGCATCTGTAGCTTCTCTCTCACTCTCAGTGAATGTATCCCAAAAATAACACAGTCTGTCATGATGATCACTCTGTTTCCATCATTATAATCTTTCACTGGCATGTATAGCTTACAAATGTTTTGCTCTTTCACTAACTCCTTAGAATTTCTCAAGAATTTTATATTGTCCAAATAATTAAATTGTTTTGGGAATGACATACATTTTGCAATGGTCATGATAGGTTTTTAATAACATTACATCATTACTTAAGCTCATTCTTTTGTTGCAGATGTATCCCTCTTTTCTCCATTCAGGTGTGTGTTTTACAATATATCGTTACTTTATTCTTTACAAGAACAAAAAAACATATGACTTCCTCACACTGGTTAATGGAAAAACATTTCCCTCCACTGTGTAGGGGTGATTGGACATTTATCAATTTATTTTACTCTTTTCCTATTTTATGTATTCTGTTTTTTCTGTAATTCTTTTTCACATTAACAAAATTAAAAGTATCATATACTGTTTTAAGCAGATTGTATGAACAGTAAAATTCATGACACAAACAGCTATTTATGGAACATCCTCAGAATGCACTTACTGTATTGTATTAGTGATTACACATTCAAAACACCCATTGAACGTACATCTGGGAAGAATCTGTTTTGGAACTTCTCCCTTAATTTCACTTTCAGAATGAATGCATTTTTTCTTGTTATTTATTTATTTATTTTTTGTTAGTGTGGTGATGCATTTTTTTTATTACTGATTGCTCACTGCCTTTGCATGGCCAAAGTTGTTGAGCCCATTGCTCTACCTATTTAAGATGGTGGTAAACATGCTTTAGTTAGTGTGGATCAAATATTATCAAACAAAGACCAACAGTGATATCTTCTTAATATGTTAGAACATGCATTTTGCAATGTTTTATTTGACATCAAATTTTTACTTAACATTCTGATTTTGGTGTATAATTTATCTAATTTTTCTGGTTTGATTTTTACTAGTTGTTGCAATATATTAATAGCAAAATTCCATGAAATGGTGAACAGGCATCAGAAGTAGAAGAAAATCAAACCATGACTTCACTGATCTGCCCCAGAAACATGCAACATCACTGGCAACCTGGTCCTAAGCCAAAATGCGACTTTTCAAAGCCTGCACAGGCCCAACATGGGGCTTAGGCTTTTAAATATTCAAAAATATGAAAAGATAACCATGAACCCCTAGCTAAGGATAACATGAAAATAATGTTCTTTAAATATTAAAGAATTTCTTGATAAAGAAAATTTAAGCACAAAAATTATCAATGCAAAGTAAAAGGCAAAAACAAGGCAACAATGATTTGTGATCTAAAAAGTCAACCCAAAGTCCAGTCTATAATTTAGAACTCAGTAACCAGAAGCAAAAATCCAATAAACAATAAAATGAATGCAATGCTTACAATATAGAACAAAAAATGGAGATACGTAACTCTTTAGCCTGAATATAAAGGATGAGGAAAGAACTGACATCATAGTGGCCCTGCCACTTGGTGTTCCAATGATAAAATACAAGGACAATAACCATAAAGCAAATACACACATCAATACTAAGTAATATTTAAAAGAAAAAAATTAGCAAAAAAAAAAAAAAAACAAACACAAGAAAAACAGTATTTTTTTTGGCAAAAAAAGGAAAGGAACAAATCCTGACTAAAACATAACAATAGTTCCAGGACTATGATTTACTCTCACCCCTTTGACTTCTATAGTACGTCTCCTGTTTTGATTTTTATTTTAATCACGGCCTACATAATTTAATAAGCACCAGAATCAACCATGGTGCTTGTGACATCTTCAGGGATATCGGAGGCTGAGAAGAATTCTGGTAACAAAGTCAAAAGCAGGAAACAAACCTGTTTGAGACACCAAGCTGATTATGCAGACTGCTTTTTCACACTAATCAAACAATCATTATACAATGTGCTATCTTACAAACATCTGATTTCAAAGAGTCATCCAAATCCATGGGACAGTATTTTCATGTTAACTGTTTTGTATTTCTATTGACTCAACTCAGCAAGCTAACTAAAATTAACCAAAACAAAAATAAAGGTGGTCTATTATTTCTGTAGACTGTTACATGACTGTTTTGAAACAATTTTGTAACTTGATATATCCATTTTACAAATGTCCTTATACTTGTTAGAATTAAGTACAAAGCAGGGAAATACTGCACCAAAGCACAAACAAATGATATTCACTGTAGGTGGGATGCTAATCCATTAAATGGTGCAGTGCACATAAGCATGTTTACACTTGCATCCACATTGGCACTTTAAAGACACGAATGATCTAAAAGAATGTAAATTGAGTGTGAAAAGAAACTAGTAAATGAATGATGGATAGTTCAAGCAAATAATTTCATTGTATGTAACCTTTTCAGTTGAGTAGTTTATCCCATGCCTTATTTTGAATGCTATTATTATTAATTTACACTCATATATTCCCAATACTGCTGCCTCCCACTAGATTTTTAAGATTTTCTAGTTGGAAACATGAATGTGCTACATGTATCACAAGAGAGAACAAGTATTCTACAGTGCCATGAAAAAGTATTTGCTCTTTATTTCATTTTGTTCATTATTGCATATTTTTCATAATAAATACTAATACTAATTATACTACAATGCAAATAGTAATAATACTACAAAGTTTTCTATCCACCGCTTATCAGTTTCCTTAGAAGAGGTCACCACCTCTCCATCTCTGCTTAACACAACTTAGGAAAAGTCACACCTTCCCCTTCTAAAAACATCAAAGAGTTTGCCAGAACACCTTCAAGGCCATCAAATTGTCTTACTCCAGGGCCTCCCGAAACTCCTCACATGCTTGAGCTTTTACTTCTGTAACCAGTCCTCTTAGCCTGTTTGTATGTCTCACCCAAGTCAGGAGATCCAACAGATAGCATTTCACTGAAAGCCACTTTCTTCAGTCTGACAGCTTCTCTCACCTCTGGTGCCCACCATCAGGTTCTAGGGTTGCTGCCATGAAAGGCATTGACTACCCTAACACCTCAGCTTTTAGCAGCTGCTTCCACAATTGAAGTCTTGAACAGAGTCCATTTGGACTTAATTTCCCCATCGTCTCTCTCTGCACATGGGAGAATTTCTCTCAGTGATAGTTGAGCTTATTATGAATAGAAGTCTCCACCAGACTTTCCCAGGTACCCTTACTGCTTGTCTAGGCCTCCCTGGTCTATCCGGCCTACATCCCTCACAATGAATCAAACGAACTATCAAGTGGTGACCAGTTGAGAGCTGTGCTCCTTTCTTTATCTGAGTGAACAAATCGTATGGCTTCAGGTCCCATGACACAACTACAACATCTATCACTGACTTTCATCACAAGGTGCTCTGATTCTAGCCACACTTATGAGCCTCCTTGAATTTAAACCTGGTGTTTGTTATGGGCAATCCATAACTAGCACAGACATCTAATAGCAACTCACTGTCTTGGCTAATCATGCTAGTCCAGGTATCTCTGTCATTGCTTACATGGGCATTAAAGTCACCCAGTAAGACTACCCAGTCAGTGGATGACACCCTTTCAAATGTCTCACCCATCTTCTCTAAGAAGGCAGAAAAAGAAAGCTGAATACCCAAACAGCTGTTTAGTGCTTTCATCCACTATAGGGAACTCCTACTGCACAACCCTCATGTTGGGGCTTGTGAGTATCCCCACACCCACTTGAGGCCTTTCACACATTTGAACCCCAGAGTAAAAAGGAGACCACCCATGATCATGACGTTTTATTCCTGTACCCATGTTATGTGTGGTGGTGATGTTAACTATATCTAACTGGTACTTTTCCACCAACTATTTCTTTCCCCATCAGAGAGGTAATGTATCTAAGTTCTCAAAGCCAGTCTCCCTTGCCAGGATCTAGTACATCTAGATCTTTCCATCTACCTGCCTACCACTAAACAATCATCATACCCAATCTTCAACCTTCATCAGGCAGGTGGTGAACCCACAAGATGACTCCACATTACTGTTTTGGGCTGAGCCTGGCTGGGTTATATGGGTTGCCTGACCACCCTTTCTCATCAGCAAATTCCATCTCCATACCTTAATCCAGGGGTGGGTCTCAGTAACTCTACCAGGTACAACACACCATTTTCTAATTTGTACTTTCATGAGGGTCATTGTGATCCTTTCTTTGTCTGACCTGTTCGCCAAGCACAAAGCTCCACATGACCAGCTCTGAGCATTTCTGAGGTGACTAAGCCCCACCAACAAGTTGACGAAGCGGCCTCCCTGAGTGACATGGCAACTCCCGGACCGTCGCGAGCTGATAAGACAAGATGGAATGGGAGGAAACCACGCCCCTTGAGGTCAGCCAGGACCGTCTCTCCCTCTTACAGTTTCAATTTAGAGAAATGCCAGCTTCGTTTAGAAGGGAACAGTGGAATGACGATTCCCTTAAATTTGCTAAAAATACAGTAGTCCTTGTCAATGGCCAGCACACTCACCAGTAAATGCCACTTTGTTTTAGAGAACAACCTTCTGTATCGTGTAGCTGGGCATGAGGGACAGGAGAGAAGGCTGCTGCTAATCCCGCAGACCTTCTGGTGGCAAGTCTTGAGTTAGCACATGCCCACCTCCTAGATGGGCATTTGGGCACCGAGAAAACCCTGGAGCTCCGCTTTTATTGGCCAGGAATCAATGAGGAGGTTCGTTGCTTTTGCATTTCCTGCCTGGAGTGTCAATTGCAAAAAATTCCTAGGAAGGACCATGTTCCTCTCGTTCCTATTCCCCTAATTGATGCTCCCTTTCACAGAATTGGGGTTGATTTAGTCGGACCCTTGGAGCCCTCTGCCCGAGGACACAAGTACATTTTAATCCTCTTGGATTATGCTACCAAATACCCTGAAGCTGTTCCGTTGTTCTTAGCTACTTCTAAAGCCATTGCATGGGAATTACTGGGAGTCTTTGTACATGTTGGCATCCCTAAGGAAGTCCTGACTGACCAAGGGATGCCTTTTACCTCGGCGATGTTCAAGGAGACTGCCAAGTTACTTAAAATAAAGCATCTAAAGACCGCAATATATCATTCTCAAACCGACTCTTTGGTAGAGAGATTCAATCAGACTCTCAAAAAAATGCTTCGTAAGGTGTTCAATGAGGACGGGAGGAACTGGGATCATCCTTTTTGCCTATCATGAAGTCCCTCAAGCCTCCACGGGGTTCTTCCCTTTTGAATTATTGTATGGGTGACAATCCCGGGGCCTATTAGATATCTTAAAAGAAGGATGAGAAGAAGAGGCTCGTCCCACTACAAATATATTGGAGTATATCGCGCAATTATGCAATAGATTTCACAAAATTCAGCCCCTCCTTAAAAATCACATGGAAGAGGCACAAGCAGCCTTTAAAAAAGAAAGATAGTAATCCTTTAAAACCATTGTTGGACTGCCTGGAGGACATGAAAGCCTGGATGGCCTTAAATTTTCTAAATTTTAATGAAAGTAAAACTAAGGTGCTCATTTTTTGATCCAGTGGGACCAGTGTTTCTCCCCCCTTTTAACCTAGGTCTCTTGGAACCTTTTGTTAAGTCCTCCACAAAGAATTTGGGTGTGATTATGGATGTTGATTTTAAAAAAGACAATAAAATTAGCTCAGTGATAAAGTCAAGCTTTTTCCCATTAAGATTTGTATCTAAAGTCAGCCCTTTTTAATCATTTGATGATTTTGAAAAGCTATATATGCTTTTACCTTATTATGGCTTGATTATGGTACTTCCTGTATTCAGGGGTTAGCCAGGCTTCTCTCTTCCACCTGCAGCTGGTGTAGAATGCTGTAGCATATTTACTACCAGGCACTAAGATGCGTGACCATACCACCCCAATACTCACATCCCTTCATTGGCTTACCACACAGATTAAGGGTAAAATTCAAGGTTTTCATGCTTACTTTCAGAGGTATAAAGGGATTGGCCCCCACCTACAGGACCTGATTATTCCTTACACCCCAGCAAGGTCTCTCAGGTCTAGGCTAAAGTATAGGCTAAAACAGAGAGGAGGCCGGGTCTTCTCTGTCCTGGCCCCAAAACTTTGTAATGGTTTACCCCTGAATATTAGGATGGCCCTCTCATTGCCTGTTTTTAAATCCTGCCTTAAAACATACTTTCATTCCCTGGCTTTTAACTCAGTGTGAGAGCTGTTTGTTTTGTCCATGCCCTGCTTCTAAATTTTTTATCTGCCATTATTTATTCATTTGTTTTATGCAATTAAATGAAAATGCTTGTCTCACCCACCAATGCCATTTCTCCAAAATCTGTTTCTCATGTCCATTTTCTTTGTAACTCTGTTCAGGTGCACTTTACAAAAATCCCTGCAGAGTACACTCCTCTAGCAACAGTGCTTTCATTTGTTAATCTTAAATTATTTAAAAAATCCTGCATTCTAATACTTCTGGAAGGTTTCGATATATCACAGAGTACAATAGATCCTTAAAACAAAAAGTCCCAAAACAGAAGTTAAAGTCAAAACAATGGACACAATACAGCTTGCTGTAAGGTGATACAAACATCGAGCAGACAGGCATAGGCTCGGATGTGGAGTGTGTCTGGCATAGTACTTGTTCTAGAAGGAAATTAGCCAGCACATTGTATATCCATCAGTGGCCAAGCTGCTAGCTGTGCCAGTAGAAAAGCCAGAAGTGTCGATGACTTGCACAGTAAAAACAGGGACTCGTTTGTCATCTTAATCTACAATTCTGACATCAACACCAACTGCTTATGAGACATTGCCAGAGCGCCACACAAAAGGTTAAGTAGACAGTGCTTCCGTTTTGAAGGATTTCAAGAAGCGGAAAATTAGGCCGGAGTGGAGAGTAAAGAAATGCATGATTTATATGTGTGAGGAACACATGCCAGCATGTAAGCTTGTTTGTGAAACATTATTTAATGTATCATTTTTGTGTTATTATTATTAATATTAACATTTTACTCATTATTTAGCACATTGGTATTTTGTTTGTAGTGGGTAATGCCATTTTATGTTTGGATATGGACATGGCCATTATGTTACAAGTAACAATGCTTGTTGCAGTTGTGACTGGGCCCAAAAGGCAAGATCAAACCTAGTCAAACATATTGCCACTTTACACTTTAACTACTTAATATCATTTAACCTAAATAACCTATTACCCACTTAGTTAATTAAATCAGAAACTGGCACTAAAAATCACACAAAAACCTATGAAATACTGACCCCATATAGAAGTGGGGAAAGAAGAAGAAGAAGAGGAGAACAATAGCAACAATAATCAACAAACACTAATAATAATTAATTGATAGTATTACATACAAAAACAAAAAGGTACCAAAGAAAAAAAACAAATTGGGAAAAATGAATCAATAGGCTTAGGTTGTCAGACACATAAGTAGAGCACACTGAAGAGTAATGTACAATGAGTTTTACTTTTGTTATTGTTATGTCAGTGAGATAACAAGGACTTTTTGAGTGAACCAGACGACGGACATCATTTAAGCAGGCAATGGAAAAAAATGGGGGAACAAACACAAAGATCAACAGAACCAAAACGAGAGGCAAAAGTTGTAGTCAAAAAGTTCTATTGCATTTTGTTATCTGCTGCTTGGATGAAGACTTGGTCAACCTTTTAACCTTCTGAGGACATGCCCCTGACAATACAAATCGTTACCCTGATGGTGTTTGATAAAAATATGTCAATTTTGAAATTCAAAAATAATAAATAACAACAAAAATAAATGGAAATTTCCAAAATAAACACCACGATGCAGAGATAGCATTAAAAAATAAAAAATAGAAACCAGTTTTCAAGAGTTATTTTGAGCAATGACCAGGGGTCTCATTTATAAAACATTACATGGATTTGATCCTTGGGTACCGCTGGTTTGACATTGTGTTGCTTATGGAGTCCCAAATGAGGCACATTGCCTGCATTGTGAGGGAGCGTCAGTTACGGCACTACGGTCATGTGGTGCTTTTCCCAGAGGGTGATCCAGCTCGTAAGAGCATCATTGTTGGGGACCCAAGTGGCTGGACCAGGCCAAGGGGTCACCCATGTAACACCTGGCTGCAGCAGACATAGGGTCATTTCCACAGGGTAGGACTGGACTGCGTATCTGCCTAGGGGTTTGCCAACCCAGGATCCCGAGCTGTTTTATCATGTGGTGGGTGCGGCAACGCACTGTACCAGTGCATGCTCCCCAGCTTGACTTGACTTGATCTGAAAGTGAAAATATGAAAAAGCCAAAAAACAAGAAAACCCAATTTATAAAACCTGGTGTACACACATTTCAGCACAATTTACCTTTACAAATCATTTTTATCTTGTATATTTGCATCTGTGAACGCATCTCGAACTTCAACCTGAAACAACCATATATGGACTATACTAATCAGCCAAATACATATGCAGTCATAATGCTGCAGGATTTCATTGGCTGGTAGAGCAGCTTCCTTCTTAACATATTAAGACTCTATCACCTTCATTCAAAAGCTCTGCAACTGACCACGCAAGATCATGCGGGGTATTATAACACCTCTTCTCTACATTCTTGGGGTCAGGGAAAGTCGTAAGGTGCCTGCTTCTGAGCAGATAGCTGCTGTTACCTAGCACATGTAATGACATGTGACGTTTTCAGCCAGTTACCTTACGATACAATGCAACCACCATGTACAGAAATATTTCATCTGTCAAAGCTATTTAAAATCAAAATAAATTAATCATGAGTTGATCCAGGCCACTGAGCCACGATATTAGTGAGTCTTATCTTGGAATCATGTATGACTTGTACATTAGTAACTGCTTACAGTTAATAAAAGCAGCTTTATTCTCGCTAGATGCCCTTATTGCAATATGAGTGCAGTAAAGGGCTCTAGTTATGTTAGGAGAACCAGACACTGCTGCAAATTGGTAAAAATATGTTATGTTTTACGTATGTATGCTCACAATATACGAAAACTGTAACTGTAGCACTTTGGTTAATGGCTTCCACCACAGTAAGCATGAGAGACTGAGTGACAATAAATAGCCTATATAACCTAACAAAAAAACCAAAATGTTTTTCAGTTCACATACTCTTTTAAAAGGGAACTAATATAGAGTCTGTAAATCATATTAATCACTTTTGAGATGTAATACATGTATCACATCAAAGCACATTACATAACAGCTAATCTATAAGTAATCAGTAGGAGTGGTCTGTAATACACATCTGGAAAAATCAGCCAAAGAAAGCAATTCCTGCCAATCACCCTACTCATCACTAACATTGACAGTACTTGTTAAATTCTTTATTCACCATCAAAGGTTGCCCATTATTTTGAGGGTTACAACTGGAAGTTAAGTTTATTTGGATGCTAATGCTCCTACAAAAACTAAAAAATGAAAAAATAAAACTCAGTCACAGACAATAATCTTAGTAAAGCCATCTGAAGTATTTTTTAATAAATATACCCATTAACTCTTGAGCAGATGAAAGTTTGGAAAAACTATAATAACTAAAATGTAGTACAATTTCCTAATGGAGGTAAATCTGTAATACAATCAAGACATATTTTTCAATCGAGATCTTTCAGGAGGAGGTAGAGACTGTAAGAGGCCAGAAAAACATGAAAGAGCATTATTTGCTCTTTTACAGATCTCCCTATCACACAGTCCTTTATATCTTACCTCATAGATGGTCACCAAAGTACCTCTTAGTTAATAAGAAAGTTTTCTGAATACCAGATTGCCCAGCAATGACAAAATCATAATTAAACAGGAACATACTGAAGACCTTTTGGAGTTTGCTGGGTTACTTTGAGAATTTCTGATTTCATCAGTGTGAATTTCCCCTTGGGATTAATAAAGTATCTATCTATCTATCTATCTATCTATCTATCTATCTATCTATCTATCTATCTATCTATCTATCTATCTATCTATCTATCTATCTATCTATCTATCTATCTATCTATCTATCTATCTGTTAATTCCTTTGAATTGGAAAGAGTAGCAAAAGAAATAAAGAAACCTTATCGCAGGTATATTTTTGTGTCTCTATTGAAAATTCTTCATCAAACCATTTTTATTCACAGATTAGAATAAAATAATAAAATTAGATTTGCTGATTTTTTGCTGATTAAATTAATTTCTTATGATCTGTAAAGAAAAAAATAGGTGTTTCTCTAGTCTTTAACTAGTTATTGCCATTCCTGTAAAGCCAGTTTGGTGGCCAGTATCTCTCAGTCACCTCCATCATAAAATTTTTGAGGACTGCTCCCAATCCAGTGGTGGAAGCATCCAGTTCTGGTTCGAAAGGCTTAGTTATTGTTTGCTAGGATATTCAGAAATTGGGGCTAATATAAAAAGGCCTTTTAACATTTGAAAGGCTTCTTGGGCTTCTGTAATTCTTTTAAAGTTCCTCCTAGCTTTTCTATTGTTGTTAAATTGGTAATGGCAATACTATTGAGCTAAAATTTTTTATTAATTTTTGCTAATAGCTAAACTTGCTTATTTTGGGAACTTCTATTCTTGAATTGTTAACACCTTGGCTTGGTCCAATTAGTCCAGAATATGAAATTTCATATTCCAAAAATACAACTAAAATTACTAATTTCTCAAGTTTTATAAATAAAATGTTCTGTTGAAGACACAGTAATACTTCACCAACACATTTTACATGTTTACAAAAATTTTGGGAAACAAGTATCAATATAGACCAACTCAAATACATCCAAGACATCTCAAAAAGTGTCACTGATGGATGATTGAAAAAACACTGGAGCATTGGTTAAACTATGGGGCATTATGAGGTACTCATAACAACCAATAGATGTGTTAAACACAGTTTCCCATTCATCACCCTCCCTAATTCTAATCAAATTATAAGCACTTAAGAAGGTTTAATATTAGGAGAAAAGGTTAATTGTTCTTGATTGTAATTTTATTCAACTCTTCATAATCAATACAGGGCCCTAAAGATTTATCTTTTCATTTTCTCTAAAAGCAGTATAGCCTCAACTGGACTGTTGGACAGGCTAATGAAAACATTTGCAAGATTTCCTTTGATATAATCATCCATGGCTTTATTCTCTAATCTTGAAAGGGCATAGATTTTCCCTTTAGGTAATGGCGCTCCTGGAAGTAGTTGAAAAGCCATATGGTTGGCGTGGAGATAGTTCTATTAACTTTTTTATTGAATACATTCTGAAATTAGTATATTCAGTAGGCAGAGAATTGGTAATGAAACAACTAAATGAGAGCAATTTTTTGATGTGTAATCAAGTATCAAGCTCGCATGAGGCTAATTACTTTTTACTTTCCCATTAAAGTTTATGGAATTTTGTATAAGCCAGGAAAATCACAAAATTAATTTTCTGCTGAGCCTATGACAGCCAAATCATTTACTGAATTATAATTCTGAACAGGTAAACACAATGATTTCCAAATTAGAGATGGACTATCATTATCAGACCTATTATCCCTAGTAATATGTGGATGGTGTTGTTTTTTCCAAAAACAGGGCAATTAGGACTAAAATGCCCTAAACTGGTCCTAGACCAGTCTTACAAAAGTCTGGAATACCGGTACCTGTGTGCTGACATCTTTTACAGGTGGGCATAGATAACTCACCATGTCATGTGAGCACCTGAGTCTTGTGACTGGGAATGAGCATAGCAACCATAAACAACAATCAGTCCTCCAAAATAATAAATCAAGTCCGCCTTAACAACTGTCTGCCTCTTGCCTACTCGTTTAATTCTCATTCTGTTCTCACCCCTGTCAATGTCTTTCTAAATTATTCTTATTCCTCCTGATCGAAACCACTTGCCCTTTTTGGCACCAAAGCACTGCTATTTATCCCTCACCCTTGTCACTCAACTCTCCCCAAGGAGGTGTCCTGTGCCCTTGGTAAAAATGCTTTCCCCTGGGCTCCCAACCCTGCTTCCCACTCCCACAGCTGTTCATGCAGCAGCAAGACACGTCATACCATCTTAAAATGACAGGACGTCCCGTTGAAAGCATAGGTGGTGTTACAGTAAGCCACTTTAAGATAGCTTTAGCATAGAATTAGATTTTAAGATATCTGTATGTTTTTTTTGAGATATTTTAAAATTCATGTGGGATATCAGAAAATGACAGAGATTTCATTTTAATATCTTGAAATGCATTTGACTTTGATTTCTGAAAAAGGATTACCAATATCTTGAAATTATCCATCCAATATCCAACCCGCTATATCCTAACTACTGGGTCACAGGGGTCTGCTGGAGCCAATCCCAGCCAACACAGGGCGCAAAGCAGGAAACAAACCCCGGGCAGGGCACCAGCCCACTGCAGGGCGCGCACGCATACACACACACACACGGGACAATTTAGAATCTCCAATGCACCTAACCTGCATGTCTTTGGACTGTGAAACCGGAGCACCCGGAGGAAACCCACGCAAACCCGGGGAGAACATGCAAACTCCATGCAGGGAGGACCCAGGAAGCGAACACAGGTCTCCTAACTGCAAGGCAGCAGCACTATCCACTGCGCCACCGTGCCGCCTCTTGAAATTATGGCAAGTCAAATTAATAGATATTTCCTAAGGCATTTTAAGATATCTGGGAAAGTTAATTTGGCATGCCATATGAAATAGAGATGTTTACAGACAAATATAATACATTTTATGACAAAAGGAGTGAAAAAAATCACAGTGTAATGTAACAGCTTCAGATCTCATTACTGCCCATCTTTAAGTGTAATTAAACAACTGTGATGCTAATAGACCATTGTACTTCATACTTGTCTGCAGGTAAACTACTTAATTAAAAATGATTTATTTCATTAATTTTGATTATTACTTAGAAATCTATAAGGAAACAGTCAATTTAATGCTTCCAAATAGGCTTTGTCAGATACACAAATAAACCAATTCTTGTGAATGAGGCAGACCCACAATGAAGGCAGCGTTCCCACACTCCTGCAGGAAAGCAGTTCTGCAGAAGATGTCCTTTAATTTATTGAATCAGATGAGACAGAAATAGAGTCAATGTGTTTATGAAGATTTGCTATGTTTTCTTTTGAGCTTCCCAAGTATGCTTTGGAAAAAGACTGCCAGTTTTTTTTTTTTGTGCAGTACAGAGCCCAGAACATAACAGTTATAAAATGGATGGGTTGATTTAAAGAGATGAGAAGAATATGTGTTATAAATACAGAATGTCCTTTATCGCATCTCAGTAAGATCATGGCCTCAAAGATATTTTGGTGTAGAGCTTTCTCTACCAATTGTATCCTATTACTCTGATTTGAATGATTGAAAAATTCTGTAAAAGGATGACTCCAACTTTTTATGTAATTACATGTGCAGGAAGTCCAGTAGCTCTGATAAGTTGCAATCATAACAAAATGATAGATCACATACAGGTAGTAGTATTTCTTGACATTTATACCACTTCCACCCCATTAATGCACCATATAGCTTGTGTTCTACATTCGACAATAACTGAGTAATCCTCCAGTTTTCATGAAAATCTGTACTGTCATTTTTGTGTGATGCTGGACCAAACATATTGACAAAAATACAAACACAGGCAACTCATTTTCATTTAAAACAATAAGTAATTAAATCATACAATGTTTAAATGCAAAACTATTAAGACCCCTTCATTCTCTGCGAATTTCATTGTGTTGTAGATTTAATTTTAAATGGATAAATTGCCATTTTTGTCTACAAATCTACATTCAATAAACCATAATGACAAAAAGTGAAAACATGTTTTCAGAAAGGTTTGCAAAGTTATTAAAAATTAAAAACTGAAATCTTGCGTTCATATAAGTATTCCGACCCTTTGCTCTGGTATTCCAAATCATGGTCAATTGAATCCTTGTTGCTCTGTCTAGAACTTGGATGGAGTCCACCTTTGGCAATCTGAATTGACTGGACATTGTTTAGAAAGGCACAAAACTATATATATAAGGTCAAACAATTCACACTGCAGGTCATGGCAAAAACTAAATTATGAAGTCCAAGGAACTTTCTGTAGGCCTTTGTGATTTAATCTTGCTGAGCAAAGTTGCTTCAATAATTGTGAAATGGAAGAAGTTTGGAATCACCAGAACTCTTCCTGGAGTTGGCCATCTGGCCAAACTAGGCATCCAAATAAGAAGGTCTTTATTCAGGGAGATTCAAGGGCCCAATAATCACTCTAATAGAGACTTAGAAGTCTTCTGTTGAGATCAGACAACCTGTCAGAAGAACATGCATTTCAGCTGTTCAGGTGTTTAGGGTAGAGTGATAGATGGAAGCCACTCGAGTAAAAGGCATATGACAGCCTGCTTGGATTTTGCCGAATAACAATGGGAAAAATTATTCTTTGGTCTGATGAGATGAAAATTGAACTCTTTGGGCAGAACTCAAACATTAAATCACCTGTTTAATACCACCACTATGGTAAAGCATGACAAAACAAATCAAGACAACAGAAAGTCGTATCATTGTTGTAACTTTAGCTTGATTACATAAAAGATGGAGAAAAGGAAAAGAAAAATTCAAGTCAACAGGAAAGAAACCTCTAAGAATTTATAACAAAGTCACGATTCTGAAAAATGTAGGCCAACTAGCCATGTTCCCCATTCTGGACATTCCACAACATAATAAATACATGCAAAAAGATCTCCAAAGAAACAAGAATTCTGTTTGATCCTAAGACCTCCGATAACTTTGTCATCACATCTAGTAGGCAATATCGCTGTGGAAGTATATGCAATAGCTCTATACCTAGAAGAGAAACAGAAAACAGGAGGGACACTAACAGTTTATAGTGTTTGCTAAGTTTTCATTTTTAAACAAATGACTAACAGGTAGAATTGAAGTTTGATTATAAGAACAACCTAGTCATCATTACCAATCAGAGTATGCCAGACTAAAGTATTGAGTCTTCAGCAGGGATTTAAATGTGAGATGACTGGGGTGTCCCTTAACCAAGCAGTCAGATCATCCCTCAACTTTGGGACACAGTAACATTTGCCTCAGCCACCCACCATAGTTTTATTTATCTTTCGATCCCTTAGAAGACCAGAATTTCAATACCATAATGGATGTTTTGGTGTGAATATACTGTATGCATTGAGGAGTTCTGCCTGGACTCGCGCTTGTAAAAAACCTCAATATTTAGAAGAAGAATTTTGAGATCAGCCTTAAATTGAATTGGAAGGCATGTAAGAAAAAAGTAATGAGATTGTTCATCCAAGTTCAAGTAATAATGATTAGTATTAGTATTAGCATTTTGAAATAACTGCAAGCTATAAAAAATGTGTGGTTTATTTATTTATATGGTAATTATGTATAACTATATCACTGTCAGAAACGCGCTGGCATTTCAATGCTGATGATTTAATTTTATCTTGATGTGTTTTTAATTTTTATGCCTTGTACTTTTACAATGCTTCCTTAATGGGTGCTTCCATTTTGTGATTTATGGCATGGTGCACTGCCAGGCAACATAACATAAGTGACTATGGGATATGTAGTTTAGCTTTACTATAAAAGAAGCCTTCTGATTTTGACCTGTTTTTCTTTCTTTGATTGGATTGGATTGGAGTATCGTTTTGTTCTGTGACAGTATTTTGTGTATTAAATGTTGATTCTTATTCGACTCTAGAAGTAAATGTTGTTATTCTGCTCTGCTCTTTTAGAAAAAGTTTAAAGATCCCTCTCAGTGACAGATAAATACTGTAACATTTCTTTTTCTTAGAATTCAAGCTTGCCCTACCAGACATTAAGCTACAAATACAACGACTTGTGCAGCTTGCCAAAAACGCAGCAGAAGTCAATTCTTCCAGAAATAAATGTATGAATTATCTTTTCTGTACTCTTGCATGGTATGAAACTGCCCTACTTATTTTTATACTTTTAACACAGAAAAAGTACTCCAAATTCAGAACTGAACAATCCCAAAAATATATCCTCGTGACACTGGGTGCATGTGCATTGTTGACCCACTCACAATGAACCATGATGAATCTGCCACAGGTTAGAACATGGTAATAAAATTGAAGCCTTCCATTTTCTCTTCTGGGGTGTCATTAACGTTGTTAAGCAAAAGAAAATAAAAGATGTGGGGGGGGGGGGGAGTCCCTTTGGGGTGTCATGCACCTAAATGCAATTAAAGATTATATTTCCTCCTGGTCACACTTGCTTTTATCCTCTCAAGCAGGTTATAAAGATGAATGCCCTTCACCATTTCAATTTTGCTAGTTCTGTGTTTCCTCTCCCTCCTCCACACAGATACTGGTTTGAAGTTAGATCTCTCATATTCTTTTTTTCATAGAATGTCAGACCTTCCTTAGTCAGACATACCATCTACATCATCACGCCATCTACATCAGCGGCGTAGAAGTTGAAAGGGTTAACAGCTTCAAGTTCCTCAGAGTAAACATCACCGAGGATCTCTCGTGGCCCCTTCACATAGACACTGTGGTCAGGAAAGCTCGTCAGCAGCTCTACTTCCTGAAGAGGCTGAGGAAGGTTGGCATGAATGCCAACATCACCTCTAACTTTTACAGGAGTGTGATCGAGAGTCTGCTGATGGGCTGCATTACTGTCTGGTATGGGAGCTGCTCTGCCAGCAGCCGGAAATCACTACAGAGAGTGGTGAAGGCAGCAGAGCACATCACGGGCAAGAGTCTCCCTGCCATTGAAGACATTTACCTCCATCGGTGCTTGTGTAAGACAAGCATCATTATAAAGGACCACAGTCATCCAGCACACCAGCTGTTCTCCTTGTTACCGTCTGGCAGATGATACAGGAGTCTGGCTGCTCAGACTACAAAACTTAAGAACAGTTTTTACCACCAGGCCATTCGACTCCTCAACAGCAACACCTTAACACTTACATACACTTACATCACACTTACATTGCATTACATCTACATTGCACTACTCACACACAAACTGTACCTGCACACATTCTGAATACTGACTGGAATTTGCATCTGCACTTTATGGAATATGCATCTGTACTCATAAAACATTATCTGTGCAATAACTGTCATTTGTACTTGCTGCTCATTCAACTCATATTGCTCTATAACTTCTTTTAAAATGTACACATTTTATTTTATATGGCTAGTCTATTTTTAACTTGTAATTTTTGTTTTATTATTATTATTTTTTAGCTTTATTGGATCTAGGCTGAGTGACTTGATTTTCTCGTCATACACATTTCATTGTAATGTTGACATTGTGTTAACCTATATATGACAAATAAACCTAAACCTACCATGTTGATTCACTCAGGGCTGGAATGAAGGGCCTCTCTTCCAGACTTAGAATTGCATCACTTAGCATTCACCATTAGATCAATCTGAAGTGGATGAACTCTCACAGACGTCTTTTACTGCAGCGCTATTCCATTTATTTCTCACTAGCAAAATACTCGCGCTTCGCAGCGGAGAAGTAGTGTGTTAAAGAGGTTATGTAAACATATATATACATATACATATATATATACAGTACATAGCTACATATACACATATCTACATATACATATATATACATACATATACACATCCACATATACATATATATACAAATACAAATTTACACATCTACATACATATATATACATATGTACATATATATATACACATATATATACATATGCACATATATATATATATATAAACATAGACATACATATATGCATACATACATTGACATATATATATATATATATATATAGCAAAATACCTGCGCTTTGCAGTGGAGAAGTAGTGTGTTAAAGAGGTTATGTAAACATATATATACATATACATATATACACATATCTACATATACATATATATACATATATACATAAATATATATACAGTATATACATATACACATCCACATATATATACATATATATATATACACATATCAATATATATATATACACATATATATACACACATACATAAACACACACATATACATCCATCCATCCATCCATCCTCTTCATATATACATATATACATACATACATAGTGCGTTGTAACATGGGCTGTGATTGTTACATGGGAGGGAGACGACAAATCACAGCTTCCCAGTTTCTAATCGGGCCTGTGATTGGTGCTTTGACTGATACCCAGATCTCACAGTATCTCCCCTTAGGAGTGGCGTTAGGCAAGTGTAATTGAATAGCGGTGCTGCAAGTTTAGCTTTACACCTGTTTTTAAGGCTTATTGACTGAAAGGGGCTTTCATGAAAAAACTTAGGGCTTTGCTACAGGATACACCTTCCACAAGTTAAGGAAGTAAAAATAAAGGTATATATTTCTGTTTTATTTAAACCTTTTAAGTTTGTATGCGGGCGGCATGGTAGCGCAGTGAAAGGTGCCAGTTAGGAGACCCGGGTTCGCTTCCCTGCGTGGAGTTTGAATGTTCTTCCCGTGTCTGTCTGGGTTTCCTCTGGGTACTCCGGTTTCCTCCCACAGTCCAAAGACATGCAGGTTAGGTGCATTGGCGATTCTAAATTGTCCGTGGTGTGTGGGTGTGTGTGGGTGTGTGCGCCCTGCGGTGGGCTGGTACCTTGCCCGGGGTTTGTTTCCTGCCTTGTGCCCTGTGTTGGCAGGGATTGGCTCCTGTATTTAGGATATAGCGGGTTGGATAATGGATGGATGGACATTTGTATGCATAGCCCTATTTGCCTGTTTTCGTTTTTTTTCTTTCTTCAGTAATATTTCAGCAAACCCGGAGCTTGTCAGTTCAAATCCTGGTACTGACACCACTGTGTGACCCTGAGGAAGTCACTTCACCTGCCTGTGCTGCAAAAAACAAAAGTAATGTAACAAATTGTACCTCAGATGTTGCAAGTTGCTGGAATAAAGGCATAAGTAAAATAGATAAATATGTATTATACACATAGGAACTATTCATTTATTTTCAGTTAAGACATCTGCAGCAAACCTTTATAAATGAGGGTTTCTCCTTTTTAGATAGTACAAACTGTTTCTTCTTCATTGAGGTTTTCTCTTGGAGAGCTTTTTTCATTTCATTGAAAATTAAAGCAGCAGCTGCCAAAATATGTAGCTTTCTTATTAATTTTTCAACATTGTGTAAAATAACTTTATAAAGTAACATAAAAGGTTTAAATACTGGTTATCCTTTTACACTAAAATATTACTAAAGAGATACCAAAAAAGTAAAATGCATATGTTGTTTTTCTTTAAGGAGATTAAATATTACTGAAGAAAGAAAAAAAAAAACTAAAACAGCCAAATGGGGCTATGCATACGAACTTAAAAGGTTTAAATAAAACAGAAATATACACCTTTATTTTTACTTCCTTAACTTGTGGAGGGTGTATCCTGTAGCAAAGCCCTAACTTTTTTCGTGAAAGCCCGTTTCAGTCAATAAGTCTTAAAAACAGGTGTAAAGATATTGACAATAAGCTACGCAAACCCACCAAGACATGGAATCGTTTAAATCAAGTATCATTACATCTTCCTTTCTTAAAGAGAAGTAAGGCAGTACTTATAAGCTTACATATATATATATATATATATATATATATATATATATATATATAGACATACATACATATATATATATATCTATATCTATATATATCTATATCTATATTAAGGATCAGTTTTTTTGTGAAGCAGCCTTAACACAGCTTTTCCGCTGTTTTATAAACGAACGCCAAGGAAGGAGCCTTTTTATTAAATGCAAGGGTTCTTCACTTTTTTTTTTTTTTTTTTTTACGATTGTTATAGTTCTGTTTGTATACCACGTTGTCAGTTCAGCACTCCGGTTGTAATATGACCAAGCCGAGCAAACACACTCTTGAGAATGCAACGTATAGTTGTACAGGAGAAAAGCAATCTTGCCTGAAATCAATGGCAACCTTTTGTAGGTCTATGAACTTAATTTAAACTTTAGGTTTACATGGTGCTTTCTTTCCGAAGTACCTGCACTCATGAATATGTCTGTATGCGTCAGTCGCTCAAATCCCCGCGCTTCGCACCGGCGAAGTACTGCTTTTAAATTTTTATTAAGAAGAAAAGAAAACCTTTTTAAATTGAGAGAAAATATACTAATAACAATTTGTTAAGGATCTGTTTTTTTGTGAAGCTGCCTTTACTCGAGTGATCACTTCGAGCTGACTTGCTGGCTAACCATAAGTGTTACCTGGTAGGTAACCAGCCATACAATCAGATTGTGAATCAGACTACGAATGCTGTGAATGTAATTACCCCGATCTACATGCTGTCAAATAAACGAACCACACGGCGTGGTGCAATTTTAGGGGCTTCGCCTCTAG
Source organism: Erpetoichthys calabaricus (assembly GCF_900747795.2). Lineage (NCBI taxonomy): Eukaryota > Metazoa > Chordata > Cladistia > Polypteriformes > Polypteridae > Erpetoichthys > Erpetoichthys calabaricus. The sequence continues at coordinate 190,985,783 of NC_041394.2, read as the reverse complement.
CGCTGACGTCCAAGGTTCGATTCCCGTAAGGGAGTGAAGTGAGCGCTTCACACCGGCAAAGTACTGCTTTTAAATTTTTATTAAGAAGAAAAGAAAACCTTTTTAAATTAAGTCTTAAAAAGAGCTGTAAAGATATTGACAATAAGCTACGCAAACCCACCAAGACATGCAATCAGTCGAAAAACACCATCCCATAATATTAGTTAACGATTAACACATTTCTATATGTATTGTTAGCATACAATACAACTGATAATATATTGCGCTTATTTATCTGGTGTACTGACATTTTTGCTTGTTTAACGGCTGAAATCTAACGTGGTTTGTGCCCTTCAGAATGAAAACAGTTAGCATTTACCTTTTTAACAAAAGGCGAGCTTTTAAGCCTGAGAAATCACCCCGTAAATGCACACGTTTAATTGCACATGTGTTAATATGTATGCTTACACAGTATTAAAAGACACTCAACAATGTCATTTACCTTTGTTCCCGCGTTTGATAAAAGGCGAGCTTTTAAGCCTGAGAAATCACCCCGTAAATGCACACGTTTAATTGCACATGTGTGAATATGTATGCTTACACAGTATTAAAAGACACTCAAAAATTAACGTCATTTACCTTCGTTCCCGCGTTTGACTCGTGCTGTAAATCTCTTCCTTGTTTTTAGTTCACGTGATTACGTAGGAGGCGTGATGACGCAATATGTGACTCCGCCTCCTCCATTACAGTATATGGACAAAAAACAGGTTCCAGTTATGACCATTATGCGTAGAATTTCGAAATGAAACCTGCCTAACTTTTGTAAGTAAGCTATAAGGAATGAGCCTGCCAAATTTCAGCCTTCTACCTACACGGGAAGTTGGAGAATTAGTGATGAGTGAGCCAGTCAGTCAGTCAGTCAGTCAGTGAGTCAGTCAGTGAGGGCTTTGCCTTTTATTAGTATAGATAAGATGAAACCACTGGTCACCATGTTTTTTCTCATTGTGTTCTGCACCTACCACATGCGTCCTTGAGGTGAAAACTTTTTAGCCATCTCTCTGAGATGGCACAGTCTTACTCTATTATTTTACATAATTTCTTTAATTAAAAGGGGCTGTAGCATCTCTTTTCTTCCACGGGCTGCAAAGAGTATTCATAAACTCTCTAATGTCTTTGGTGATGGGAGAATTGAGACATTCCAGTCCCCTCAGTTCATATATTTGATTCCTTCCAATTCTTTCTGTTATCTTCATTTAGGTTCGTTAACCTTCCCATGTATTCCCTTTTCTCTTTGGCCAGACCAATCTTATTACAACTCAGATCCTTTCCTGCTGATTTTGATTGGCATTGTGATCTCCCCAGTCAAACACTGTGCCAGAACTCCATTGAATAAAACATTTAAAAATTCTTCAAAAGATATCCTGATCACCAGGACATGCAACTTAAAAGTGTACATTAATTATATCCAACCCCACAAACTCTTCACCTAATGGACCTAGCTCCTGACCCCCCCATGACCCCACCCCACAAAAGCCACCTTTGCTCCATCAACACTCTTTGAACCTTCCTGTGTCTCTGATTCGGATGTGAGCAGCACTGGAGCACCACAAAGAACATTCCAGTCTCCTTTTCTCTTCACTCTGTACACCAAAGGTTATAAATATAACATCAGGTCATATCACTTGCAGAAATGCTCAGGTGATTCTGCAGTTATGGGGTGTATTGATAAGGAGTATGAGACAGAGTATACACAGAAGTCAGGTAGAGAACTTCGTTTCTTGGTTCAAGGAAAATTGTTTGCAGCTTAACATCAGAAAAGCCAAGGAACTGGTTATTCACTTTCACCGCACCAAACAGTCTCTATGTCTGGTCACTATTCAAGGAAAGGAGTGTAGAGGTGGTCCACTCCTACCGAATACTTGGGGGTCCACATTAATGACAGGTTGGACTGGTGTTGAAATACAGAGGAAGTGTGTCAAAAAATAGTACTGGGGCTCCATTATACCAACATCAATATACCAGTATATTGCCTGGCGTGTGACGATGACAGAAATTTTCTTCCTTTTTTAGTTTTTTTTCCTTTATTGTCATTGTGGTGTGTATATTTTATTTAATGTGCTTCTGTAAAAAGCCAAATTTCACCATATTTATCAGTTTCTAAGATCATATGCCAACACTTTCAAGCCAGTTACCACAAAATGAGAATTCCAAAACTAATTTTATAAATGATAATCAATTTAAAAATCTAAGTGTTGGTATCCGAGAATAAAAGATGCAGTTAAAGGGTCTGAAATTTAACAAATGAGTGAACTAAAATTAAAGAGTACTGTAAGATTCTTTAGCAGCCATGTTTAGCTACTAATTAAGTAGCTGGTTGAAACAATTCCTGTACCTGCAGCAGCCCTCCAGGCCTGGCTTTACATTTCTGGGCCATGAAGAAAAAGATGGTATTGTGATGACCAAAAGGTTCTTACTTGTGAATTAAATGGTGATAAACAAAATCAAACAGGTTCAGCAGGAAGTGTCGGTAAATTGAGATGCTCAATTTTGCAAGTGTGGTTTCCATGTTCTGTTATTATTTATATAGATTACTTTCTGTAACTCTGGTTTCCATCCATAGTTCAAAGGTGTTCAGCTTGCTGTACACTTGATGCTAAACTGGCCTGGTTTCTGTGAATGTGTGTTTGTATAAGTGAATGTGCACTGTCATTTTTTGTTGTCTTATACGGAGTTTTTCCTGGCTTGTGATGTTCATGCAAGGATGAATTTGGGCATCTCATGACCTTTTAACTGCATAAACCAAATTCAGACAAAGGATGGCTAGATGGAGACCCAGAATGGATGGGATGGCATACTACAGTTTATGGGTGGTCAGTGTAAAAAAACATAATAACAAATGACTGTTCAAGTATGCTATATATATTTTGAAAGTTACAGCTTTACTTTGAAATACATCACAGCAAATTCCAGTAAGTCAGTGTAATGGATTATTACAAAGTTTCAAGAAAACATTAAGGTACCATAATTCAAGATAGCCTAATAAGTTTAAATATTTGCCATATTGCACATTAATCTTTAGAATAATTTACAGTGATGTGTAATTGTATGCATTTTTATTTGAAGATTCATAAGTGTTTGGATAGCTGTATCTTGAAATCATAATGACTAAACAATGACACATGACAAAGAGCTCCTGATTGGTTCACACATATCTTAAGTATAAATATTTTGCTTGTAAAAAATATTTTGATGGTGTAATGACACTTAGATTTATCTATTTGAATATTTCACAATTCCAAGTATCAGTCAAATAGTGATGTAAGACATTAGTTAACTGCCAGAAGGCAGCATGTGGTAAAGTAATTTTGATATGCAGAACCTTCTTTATAGGTTAATGCTGAACTGAATTGGAACCGTATGCTCTCAGGAGTTATTTTACTAAACAGTCTACTTGTAATACTATTTCAAAAATTTGTTTACAAATAATTTTTAAGGAACTAGCATCCTGGCAGTTGAAATTTTCCATGTGCATTGTCATTGGCCCAACATAAAATAAAGGCTTTGTCGTGTATCATAGAGAGAGGTTGTAATGGCGGAGCAATACAAATTTTAGTACAGATGTGAAGACAGTTCCCATCAGGCAGCAGGAGTGCCTGATACCATTATCTGCAAACACAAAGTTTTGTAATGGCCAAAGCCATATCTCATCTCAGACAACAGGTACAACATTTTCTAACTTGTATAACAATTTCTTTGCCTCACTTTATTACATCTTTTTATCTCATTGTGGATTGTGTTTAACCATGCTGAATTTCCAAAATACTGTTTTTACCTCATTTATTTTTATCCAAACCTTTAAGAAGCAATGTTCATTTTCTTCAGCCACCCAAAAACCCTTTTAAAACACAAAGCACTCTTTTTAGTGAATTTCCTGGTTGTGAAATGGCATGTGAAATGAAGTTTAGTATCAATAATTAGGCAATTTTTGACTGGTGTCTGTGGGGGAAAATGGGCTATCATTGGGTGCATTTTTTGTGTTATTTTTAAGAATAACACACTATTTTCGGCTATTTTTCAACTCCCCTGCACCACTATATTAGTGCACTTTTTACATTTATATAGCACTTTTCTCACTACTCAAAGCACTTTCCACACAGAGAGGACCTAGGAAGCGAACCCACAATCGCCTTACTGCAAAGCAGCAGCACTACCACTGCGCCACCTCTGAGGATAATATGCTAATTTGTATACATCAGTTATTGGTATCTGTTTTCTTACATTAGATTTGATAAACTTTATTAAACTCTGGGGAAATTCAGATGCATATGGCAGTGGAAATGTAAAAAGCAAGGATGCAGACTTGCAGGACAAATAATACAGTCAATAAATAAATGAATAAATAAATAAATGTATATTGTACAAAGAATTCTAAATTAAATTTGAGTATGTTAGAATATAGCATTGAATTGCCACTGTCGTGGAATGAGCCTGTGGCTTATAGATCACCTCCTGGAGGGGATTTTTCATGATGGAGTCCAATTTTGCCACCATCCTCTTTTACACAACAGCTTCCAGTGTGTCCAGGGTTCACCCTGTGATGGAGGGGGGCTCCCCTGATAAGTTTGTTCAGCCATTGTTTTTCCTTTGAGCTCAGGTTGCTTCCTCAGGAAACTGCAGCATAGAAGAATACACTGACTACTATGGACTGAAAGAACATTTCCAGCAGCTTGCTGCATACAGTATATCAAAAGACCTGAGTCTCCTTAGAAAGTACAGTCTGCTGGCCACCATGTAGGTTTTCATCTATCTTTGGGCTCGACATTTTTTTTCATAGCAACCCTGATTGCATTTTACTTTTTAAAGACCCTCACCATAGAGCACGATGTTAAAAATAAAACTGATTGATTAATGAATAGCATATATAGGAGATACCGTGGACATGAATATCTGGCACAGTTGTTATAAAATGCAAAGTTTTATACATTATTTTACATTAATTCTATTGTTTATATCAGAACATTAAAATGATGATGATGCTGGGGAAAACTGTTACAAGCCCTGTGTTCATTTTGATCACTACATTTCCACAATAGCATTAGGGTTATATAAATAATAGGATCAATGAAATAAGAGGTCTTAAGCTTGGGGTTAAACAGTGTATTTGTTCAGACAAAGAAGGAAAAGACAGAGAAAGAATGTTAATGCAGATCAGGAGATGAGCATTATCAATAATCAATTTCAAAATAACCATAGAAGATTGTTGCCAAAGTGTTCACCAATGAGAGCAAAGCCCAATACATTAGACAAAAGTCAAGTTGAAATAACCATAAGGTTTCAAAGCACTAAGTCTAAACAACCACTAACACCACAAGACATTTTTATTGTATCCACAACCTTGGACAACCAAGAAATGTGTCATGTTTCTCTTTATACTGTTGCAATAATGACATCATGTGCTGTGACTGGCAATATTGCATTTTATTTTTATTTTATCTTGCACTGTCCCTCTGTTATTTCATAGTCCTGTTGTTTTCTTTAGGGTTTTGTATTATGGAATTCATGTAGTTGCTTTTCATTTGTCACTTTGTTTTGCCTTTGTTATTTTGTTTCTCATGTCTTGTTTTTTGTGGTTCTTGTGCTCCACCATTTTGCTACCCCAATGAAGATGGGAAGGCGGAAGACTAATTTGGGGAACATTTCGTTTGGGGTATAGGTTTGAGATTTGTACAGTTGGCCTGGTTTTGACCTTGACATGTTTTTTCTTTTGCGTTAATGCTCTTTTTCTATTTAGCTTAACATTTGTGACCACCAAGGACTGTTGCAGCATCCCAAACCCCAGACACAATTCCACAGCTGCATGTTCTCATATAAATAAAATGTATATTTATACAAAACACCTTGTATGAGGCATAACACAATTCTTCTATTTCTTTCCTCCACACCTCCCAAGTGAGCTTTGTCCTGCTTCAATCGCCTGGATGAGGTCAAGAGGTCCTTTTTATCTTGAACCAGGGAGTACTTCCGGTGCTATGGCATGGCCTGATGGAAGTACTTCCGGAATAATCACAAGTCCCAGAAGTAGGGACTGTGAATCCCATCAGCTCCACCTGGCAGCCCCCACGGAACCCAACAGGGCTGCGTCATGAGACTGCAGGTCCCAGCATGCCCTGTGAGTGTCCATGTGGGAATCCTAACCCAAGGAGGCTGCCACCTAGCGTATTGCTCATCTCCCCCTGTCCTTCCATTGTACTGGCCTCCCGGCCAGGTAAGGATCCTTATTCAATCCTAGTTGGGATGCCAGTGCATGCGTGCTGCCCATTACACATTGTAGCATTTGTTTCATGATTATGTTTACAGGTAGGTAAATCTACATCTGAAATTACAGAAATGTAAAAAATAGTTCAATGAAGGTCATTAAACAGAAGTACATACAGTAAATTCTGTATTTGAATACAATGTTGTTTATACAGTAATGAGGCTGTAGAGTGGTACACATGTTTATCTAAATGCAAATAAAAAGTTCTCTGTACAAGTAACATTACTAAAACTACTCTTAATTGCTTGTGGTAAATAATCATGCCTTGACCCAACAAAGAGGTTTGGGGCAGCCTCCCATATACTTAAGAATTGGCTGCAAATGTAAAAAGGTTGAGAAAAATGGTCTTTACAGACAAGAGTCCAAACACTGAACTGAACAGGTTAGGAAACATGGCAGATATAGCGTTGAAAAGCAGGAAGAGGAGGGATCTTGGGACCGGAACTGGAAATGAGGTCATTAGGAGGTGGGCTCTTCTGTTGGTATGAAAGTGACGTCTTCTGGGGTGAAACCAGAAGTGGCGTCTTCTGGGGAGGAACCGGAATTGACATCATGGGAGCCAGGTGGAATGTCCCGCATTTGTTCTGTGGGGAGATAAGAGAAAGGATTAATGCACTCTGCCACCCCCTGGTCTGACTGGGAATTACCTTCTTTTGAGCGTCCCATGCGCACATGTGTGACATGCTTTATGTTTTATTTTTGTTAGCATCTACACAATAAAAAAAGTTCTTACCATTAAAACTAGAGAACAGAAAATGTATTCACTTTTAAACAGGCTTTATTGTCTTATTGAAGAAACTTCCCTCCACCAAAATTCTTGGAGGATATACTGTATTTTTGTAACATATTTTTAGAATGTATGAGTTTGTAGCCTACAAGCTTTCGGTCAGAGGTTCTGATTTTGTGTGACAGTTTTATAGAGCCTTTAGTTTAAGATTTTGTACAAAGGACCATCTGTTTTGTGGTTAATACAGAAAAAAAACAAGCAAATGAACCCTTAGTTATCTTATTCAGAGTATTTAAATTATTTAGTTAATCAAAAAGTAAGTCACATTATTGGTTATCAAATGTTTTTGTAACAATTAACAATACAGTAATCCCTCGCTATATCGCGCTTCGCCTTTCGCGGCTTCACTCCATCGCGGATTTTATATGTAAGCATATTTAAATATATATCGCGGATTTTTCGCTGCTTCGCGGGTTTCTGCAGACAATGGGTCTTTTAATTTCTGGTACATGCTTCCTCAGTTGGTTTGCCCAGTTGATTTCATACACGGGACGCTATTGGCAGATGGCTGAGAAGCTACCCAACTTACTTTTCTTTCTCTCTCTCTTGCGCTGACTATCTGTGATCCTGACGTAGGGGGTGTGAGCAGGGGGGCTGTTCGCACACCTAGACGATACGGAAGCTCGTCTAAAAATGCTGAAAGATTATCTTCACGTTGCTATCTTTTGTGCAGCTGCAGCTGCTTCCTGAAACGACATGCTGCACAGTGCTTCACATACTTAAAAGCACGAAGGGCACGTATTGATTTTTTTATCTGTCTCTCTCTCTATCTCTCGCTCTCTCTCTCTGCTCCTGACGGAGGGGGTGTGAGCTGCCGCCTTCAACAGTTTTGTGCCGCGGTGCTTCGCATACTTAAAAGCCAAACAGCACTATTGATTTGTTTGCTCCTTTGAAGTGGAAGATATGTTTGCATTCTTTTAATTGTGAGACTGAACTGTCATCTCTGTCTTGTCATGGAGCACAGTTTAAACTTTTGAAATAGAGACAAATGTTTGTTTGCAGTGTTTGAATAACATTCCTGTCTCTCTACAACCTCCTGTGTTTCTGCGCAAATCTGTAACCCAAGCATGACAATATAAAAATAACCATATAAACATATGGTTTCTACTTCGCGGATTTTCTTATTTCGCGGGTGGCTCTGGAACGCAACCCCCGCGATGGAGGAGGGATTACTGTATTAAACATTAACTGTGATAATTGAATGCAATTATATGTGTAAGTAGACTGCATTAAATACTATACATGCTTTTTAACACTACAATATAATGTAGTTAAAAATGTAGTCCATACAGGCTTGTAGTGGCTCAGTAGCTTTCACAGACTTTAAATTTCCATTCAAAGTTATGCAAAAAATGGCACTGATTAATTTCCAGTTGTTGCCGGTTGTGAAGGGCCTGTAACTATTTATAGTTCAGATTTCTGAAACATTACTTTTTTGAAAGAAATGTCCAAAGGAGAATTAAAATTTCTTTTGAAATGTCAAAGTAAAATTGTTGGCTACTTCAGTCCATGATGGAAGACCAGGGGCCTCATGTATAAACGGTGCGTATGCCAAGGTTATTATAGTTAACGAAAACTAAAATCAAAACTGAAACTATTATTAAAAAAACATTTTCGTAAACTGAAATAAAATAAATAACAAAACTGAAATGAAAAACTAACACTAAACGAAACTATTAAAGTAGCTGGAAAGACTAACTGAAATAAAATAATAATTTACTAAAATATTTTTAGTTTTTGTTTTTGAATGAATATTCTTGCCGTTAGTCTTTAGCCCTTGTAAGTTTTAACTCTAAAACAGAAAGTCATCCACCACGAGCCGCCCGCACATTTTCATCCAGTGAACGGCGGCTGGTGATGGAGGGCGGCTGTTCACACAGCATTTGCGGTGACAGAGCAAGCTGAGTGCGGGTGCGTAAAGAAATAAGTGCGTGGGAAATAGAAAGCGATTTGCGTGCCACCTTTCCTTGTGCTTGTCAAGATGTAATTCAAATGGCTGAAATCAGAATGTGCTGGTCATCAAAACGTTTACCATATGGACAGAAAAATCACGAGTGAGTAACGTTTCAGTTTATTTCTCAGGTGTCTGGTTTTTGTTGACAACAATTCACCTGCCACTTCGCACAGGAGAAATCGTTTTTACTTTCTCATATACTAAAGTATAGTAATCATGAAAAAATTCGACCTCGATATTTTGATGAATCTTGACGTTATAGACTAACCAGTGTTCAACAATACTGTTTTTTGGAATTGTGTGTGTGCGCGCGTGTGTGTGTCTGTTTCTGTGTAAACACGATAACTCAAACACAACTAGATTGATGGATGAAATTCGGCATGTGGTTGTTACACCACAATTATAGATCTGTATTAACTTTTGGGCCAAATTGATCACCCGGAAGTGGTACTTCACCTGAACACATACTCGATTTTTTTTTATTTATACAGCTGCAGAGTCCGATTTATTCAACTTTACTTTTATAATAATTGCTCAATATGTTATTCATTTGATTTGTTGTTGATGGTTTCTTAATGTTGATAATTTAAAAATATAATCATTGTCTTGCGGTTTACTCCTCAAATATCCATCCCCATATCTGAGTATACAAGAAAGTCGAGGGGAGAGCACTCCCGGTTTTTGAAAATAAAACGGCACTGATTGAGAGACTGACTAAGTCATCATACAAGATCAGCATATTGTTGTTGACCAATCACTTTTGATTTAAAAACAAAGCTTAACAACAAAGCGATATACAAACAAAGGTAGAGAGTTTGACAAGTGATGAAAAACTAAACATACTAATGGGTTTTTGTATTTATTCCATATTTATTAATTTATCTTTTTTAGTTCATATTCACAACTCAAAATACCTAATATTATGAAAGTAATCCATTAGCAGAATTATATTTTAAAATATTTGTCTGCCTTTTTTCAATGTTTTTCTCTCTCTGTCTAAATAGATAGTTGAAATACCATATTCTTTTCATCAGCCTTATCATATATATTGCATACAGGGGATTTTTCCTGCTTTGCATCCAAACCTGCTGTGGTAGGCTACAGGTTTCCTGTGATCCTACTCTGAATAAACAGGTTTAGATAATGTATATGTTGTTCTTAATCTCAGACGCTGTCTCTGTTGTTTTATGCCTGTCCGTACTCCTATTACCTGCTCTTGCTCTGCTCATTATGGGTTTACTGTCCTTTATGGTGGTCTATTCAAGACTCACTGCCCCTAACCTTGACACTACATGCTTGTTGTACTTTGTTTCCTAGGTGCAGCTAGGTGGGGTGTGCACACTCATCCAAGTCTAAGAGCCCTGTTCTTCCTAAGCCCCCGTGATTTTCATAAGAAAATATTTTAAAAATTATAAAATTGCGTAAAATTGTTCATATTCAGTGTCTACTTTTGATTATGCTTGTTTTTATCAGACAAAAACAAAACCAGATAGTAAACCAGGCAGTGCAGTAAGCTTCCACTAACGTTAAACTCGTATCCAAATCTGTTAAGTATACAGTTCTGTCTGATTGTGACACAAAACTAACTCCTTAGGCGCTCCATGCCATAATTACTAAAACTAAAACTGAAACTAATATATATAAAAATAAAATAGAAATGTTTTTGTGAAATAAAAACTAAACTAAAACTAAAAATACACGATGAAGGAAAACTAAAACTAAACTGAATTTCCAAGTAAGGTCAGAAAAAATATAGAAATAAAAACTAATATAAAAAGGCAAAACTATAATAACCTTGGCGTATGCACAAAAATGTTGGGTATGCCCGTTTCCACCCTCACATCGTGATATATAAAAACTAAACTTGGCGTAAAGCCACGAACACTTTCACGCTAGCTCAAACCCTGGCGTACGCAAGTTTTCCACTCGGTTTTGCAAACTGGAGACACCCAGCATCAAAGCAGTGCTTTTTTAGATCCACATCCTTGACACGGCTTTATCATATACACTGAAATTAACCGCATATTGTTTATTAGTTTAAGGCATGTGATTGTAATTAACCCGTAACAATATAATGGTCCACAGAATGTCCAAACTATTCCAAATACCATAGCTGCTTTAGCATTGTTACTCTCACTGCACCTTCTTCTTCTTTCAGCTGCTCCTGTTAGGGGTTGCCACAGCAGATCATCTTTTTCCATATTACTCTCACTGCACTACTCAGAGTATTTATATCACTGTATCTGAGTGTGGAATCACAGCTCTACAGCAGCTGATCATAAAGAGAATTATCGGTATACAGCATCAAGCACACGCTGCCTCAGCCATGCTGTCTATTTGAACTGCTCTCATACAGCAAACGCTTCAGAGCCTTTCCTGTAGGGACATCGCAGTTCAAAAACAGTTTCATCCCAAGAACTATAAACACACTCAATCAGTCCATCAAGTGCTCCTTGTAGAACTGTTTGTACTTATAAGTACAATTACCTCACTGAAAACTTGCGATAGTTATAATATTGCACAACCTGAGCCACTTTATAAAGCGCGTATGATTACATATGATGACAATATCATTTTTAAGATGAAATGCAGCAAAATATGTTTATTACATTATACAGATAAAATGTTAACATCATTTAAATAATCTCTATTTTTAATAATTAAATATGTGAGGACACAGTGGCGCAGCACTAGAGATTGTTCCTGCCTCGTGCTGTATTCTTGCTGGGGCTGGTGTGACACTGGAATGATAGATGGGTAGAATAATTAAACATGTACTACAAAGATATTTCAATGTTCCTTAAAAGTTTTGAAGAATTGGAGTTCTAAGCTTACAGATGGTTTAACGTCTATTACTGAGCTGATTGTGTGGCGATTGGGTACTTGGAGAAAGAAAAGGAAGGACAGGAATTGGGAGTTAGTACATTTGAAAGAGACAGTACTGCTGCAATAAATTATTTAATCAAAGGTAGCACACAGCGCAGCAAACATCTTGCGTGTGGCAGGAACAATCTCTGGATGGGGTGCCAGCTTGTCACTATCACTGTGCCATCATGTTCCCATGTTTAATAACATGCTTTAATTCCTATCATCATGAAAATATCAAGTATACATCTCAGTATTTAAATTATTCAGAGAGCTGTAATATCATGAATGTAATGGATTCTGTGTCCTATCGGAGGAAGAGAAAGCCCATTTAAGAAGCACGTAGTGATTCACACACATAGACCACATAGAAGAACAAATACAAAACAAAGCATTTAACGTGCTACTTTAAATACGATTGTATTTGAGAAACTAGTAAATTAAACAATTTTAAGATGAAGATTATGAAGTTCTACTTCAATGACAAAATAAACTATGTGATTAAAGTGGAAATTTCGAGATTAAAGTTGATATTTAGTGCTTTTCTCCCCACTCTGTACCTTTTTTCGTTTCTCTGTACCCTAATAAGCTTTAATATGACACTCAGACGGTGGGCTATGACTCACCTTTTCACGGCGACTTTGATGTCAACTTCTTTTTTATTTCGGGCACTGTGCGACTTTGTGAACTTGAGCTTTCGAGTTTCTCCGACACTCTATGTCACTCGATCAACTTCCTTTTGTTGTTTATACCACAACAAATAGTATGTTTTTCCTTGCCTCCACTTGGTATTCACTGAAATTCTTCTATTTTCCCCCATGTTTTTGCCATAGCCTTTTCACAGAACACTGAGCTTAAGGGCTATTTATATTAATTTGCATATTCAAATAGGTATAATTCTGGGAGGAGTTTGGGAGTAGCAGCAGGCGCATGCACATGCGTTAGTTTTCACGCTGACTGGGATTTATGTAGCAGAAGAACATGGAAGTTGGTGAACACACAGATTTATGCATCTGGATTTTGTTGTGCGTACGAACATTTCCGCTTTTGTCCGTACTTCTTGTTTTAGTGTGAATTCTACACATGGCGTTATGCATGAGGCCCCAGGTCTGGAGCTTTGCAGATAAATGATAGTGTCGGCAAAATAATAAATCATTATAATGTGAAGATAATGCATCTATGGTACTGTTTTTAATGTTACATGAAAACTGAGCACAAATTCGTTCACTCTGTCCTTACATAATTCCTCTCCTCTTACCTTGATTTCTATGTAAGTGACTTTTTGCTCAAGAAGTGAGCGTGTGCCTTGTGTATGTGTTTCTTCTTTGACTAATATGTACTGGTGAAGAGTATGCAGTAATCCCTCAGTACCCATGGGGGATTGGTTCCATGACCCCCCACAGATACCAAAATCTGCAGATGCCCAAGTTCCTTATATAAAATGTTGTAGTATTTGCATATAGCCTATGCATATTCTCCTGTATACTTTAAATCATTTCTGGATTACTTACACTAGCACTAGAAGCACTAATTCTTCCAAGAACTTCATCCTTTTTCTGCTTAATTTTTCAAATGATTGATTCATTCTTACTGATATTATGGACCACTTCGGCAAGCAATTTGCCACCTTTAAAAAATCTAAGATTTTTATTTGCTCAACAAGAAATAGTACTATACACCCCCATTTATCCTCTGAGCTTGCATTGATTAAGGCTCTGCACTTTGCATACAACACCCATCACTCCTACCAATTGGATAATTTGGTGAGGTCCTCAGACTGGCCATGCTACAAATGCACACAGCCTCTTGACTATACATGAAGTAAAAATTTAACAAGGTTTATGTAGGTGAAGCAGTGAATGGATCATTACTGAGCTTTGAGGGTTGAGAGAGGAGGGACTGTGCATTCATCTGGCCCTGTCTCCCCCTGCCAGTTTTTGACTTGAGCCAGCATACTGCAGGGTATGCCTACACATCACATCATTTGCTATGAACTTTTAGGAACTTCAAATATTCAAATATTTGATGTGGAACCTGAGGATAACAGAGGTCTGGCTAAAGATGAGTTTGAAAATTCATTGATGTATTTTTTAAAGTATGGTGAATTTGAAATTTCAAACATTGAATAGAGTGCTCTATTTGAGATATCTCAACAAAAATTGATCTTTCCAAATAAATTTAATTAATGAACCATTGTGCCAGATTTCAACAAAATTGGTCCATCAATGTGTTTCATGCGGACAGACAGGCAGCCATGGCAACTGCAATAGATAATTCTCACATTATATGAGAAAGCACCTGAAAAGGTCTAAAATGTGGGAAACAAATAATCAGGAGGAAACTGAATATAGTGCCACAAAAATTTCACTTGGTTACATAACAGTGACTTAGAATGAGATGCCTCTTAAGCAATGAAGCAAGATAAAGATGAAATGGTTGGTGTTGCTTAGTGAAAGTAGAGGCATGCCATGACAGTGATAATCAAGGAGATTTGTGTTTGAATAACTTGATCAGATGCAGAGCAAAGCTCTAACCTCCCTTAAAGTTGTGTTCAGTTAGCATTCCTATCCTTCACAACAGGAAATAGCTGATGGCTGCCGCTCTAACAGAAAGGATAAAAGGCCATTAGGTGGAAATTTAGACAATTCCTTTCACAGAATCACTGTTAAGTGTCACCTGAAAATATCCTTTTAGCAGCAGGGGCTATTTACAAACAGGCTTTCCTGCATACTAATAAGCTGGAAATGTAACTGTTAAAAGCTAAACCTTCCACAATGCTTTGTTCTCTCTTTTGCATACACAAATGCAGTTTTCTAAAGTCTTGCTCCAGTAATGCAAAAGTCTTCTTTAATGATATAAAATCAGCACAGGAATAATGCATATTTTCTCAGCATTTGAGGTGTCCAGAGTTCACATGATGAGGTATTAACTGCAATATCAAAGTGCAGTCAAGGTGAATTCATTGCTGATAAGACATCAATCAATATTTGCACAAGCTTAGCTTAGACAAGGTTTTATAATGTGCATTTAAATTTAGTTATCAAAAATAATGAACTGGTGCATTTATGCTATGTTTGTCTGTATTATGTTCACAGTGCTTCTGGACTAGAGTCTGGTGCTCCTCTTTTTTAAATATACAAGTTTAGAAAATGTGTGGTTGTAAGGCTGGCTGGATGAATCAACAGAAATAAAATAAATACAACAAATTATTATGATTCTATATTTAATCATTAACACATTTATGATTTAACAGACAAAATTATACAGCTCACATATCAGTACTTCCCTTTTATTTTCCAATTTATACTTGATTACTTTCTTGTAGTACTTTGAATGGTGGGTGGCATGATGGCGCAGTGGTAGCGCTGCTGCCTCACAGTAAGGAGACCTAGGTTCGCTTCCTGGGTTCTCCCGGTGTGGAGTTTGCATGTTCTCCCCGTGTCTGCGTGGGTTTCCTCCCACAGTCCAAAGACATGCAGGTTCTAAATTGTCCCTAGTGTGTGCTTGGTGTGTGCGTGCCCTGCAGTGGGCTGGCGTCCTGCCCGGGGTTTGTTTCCTGCCCCGTTAGCTGGGATTGGCTCCAGTAGACACTCATGACCCTGTAGTTAGGATATAGCGGGTTAGATAATGGATGGATGGATTTGGATATTGTTATGCTAGAGAGTCTAGCAAAAATATTTTGAGATGAACCAGGAGAAAACATACTGAAAAAGCTGAAAAAGTGCCAAACTGTTTCCAAAGCCAAAAATATAAATCAAAAATATGCACAGAAATGTCTCTGCAAAATGCTAAATGTTGCACTTAAACGTCCAACTTAAATGGTTAAATGTCACACATAAATGGCTAAAAATCTTAGTTACATGCTAACTGTCCAACATTAAATGGTTAAATCTCACACTTAAATGCCAAATATCCAACTTAAATGGCTAAATTACACAGTTGAATGTTAAATATCTAACTTAAATGCTAGATATCACACTTAAATGGCTAAACACACAAATTAAATGGCAAAATGCTGCACTTAAATGCTAAATGTCGAATTAAAGGGTTAAATATCTAAATGCTACATTGCCAACTTAAATTCTATATGTCCAAATTAAATGCTAAATGTCCAAATTAAACAGCTATATGTCACACAAAAATGGCTAAATGTCTAAATTAAATTGCTAAATATCACACTTAAATGCTAAATTTCCAGTTTAAAGTATTAAATATGTAAATGCTAAATATCCCATTTAAATAGCTAAATATTACACTTGAATGCTAATTGCCCAATTTAAATGGTTAAATATTTAAATACTTAATCTCAAACTTAAATGGCTAAATGTTACACTTATGTGCTAAATATCCAATTTAAATGTCCAACTTAAATGCTAAATGTCCAACTTAAACGGCTAAATATTGCACTTAAATGCTAAATAAACAGTTTTTTTTATTATTATTATTGGTTTTAATTAGAATCAGCTAACATTCCATACAATCAAGTCAAACTTAACAAAGGAAACAAAACAAAATTCCTCCTCCACCCAAGAGAAAGACGGAGGAGCCAACAACCAACGCTACTCTATAAAAGGAACAAGAAAAGAAGGGTATCACTTTCCTAGAAATGGAAGCTTATTCTAAAATGTTATTGATTAGATCCTTGTATTATTTTTTAAAAAGCTTTGAACAGATCCTCGAAGTGAGTGCTTGATTTTTCCAATTTCAAGTAGTACAGAACATCAGTTACCCACTAACTTAAAAATGGTGGGGCAGGATTATTCCAGCTGAGCAAGATAAATCTGTGTGCTAGTACCATAGTAAAGGCAATTACAGTTTGTTTGTCCTTCTACTCTTTAAGGCCATCTGGGAGTGCACCAAACACAGCTAGTAATGAATTTGGAGTGATTGTGACACCAAGGCTTTAATGATTTATGTCCAAAATGTTGTTAGATTGCAACATTCACAGGATGAATCTTGTCCTGGAAACATTTTGGACACTTTTAAATGAGATAAATGTATTCGATTAAAGATTTTAAGTTGAATGGTTGAATGATTTGCACATATGGAGCTAGAGTGTATTCTGTGCATGGCAGCTTTCACTTAGGTCAACCAAATTTTGCATACAAGTATTAGGTACAAAACATAGATTTCTATCAACTTTAGAGCTATTTTCATTAACCGTTAAGTCATACTTTACCTTTTATTCATGCAGCTGCCAGAGTTCAATTTATTTGTTCTTCTACTCACTATAATTAATTAATAACTTTGATTCTTTTTTGCATTTATTCAAATCCACTGTATACTGAGGCAGTACTCATTTTAACATTTGATGCTAATGGACAGTCAAGATTTTTAGCAGTTTTTATGTTTGAATAAATCAACTTTAAATCACCTTTTAACATTACTGAAGGGCGGCACGGTGGCGCAGTGGTAGCATTGCTGCCTCGCAGTTAGGAGGCTCGGGTTCGCTTCCCGGGTCCTCCCTGCGTGGAGTTTGCATGTTCTCCCCGTGTCTGTGTGGGTTTCCTCCGGGCGCTCCGGTTTCCTCCCACAGTCCAAAGACATGCAGGTTAGGTGGATTGGCGATTCTAAATTGGCCCTAGTGTGTGCTTGCTGTGTGGGTGTGTTTGTGTGTGTCCTGCGGTGGGTTGGCACCCTGCCCTGGATTGGTTCCTGCCTTGTGCCCTGTGTTGGCTGGGATTGGCTCCAGCAGACCCCCGTGACTCTGTGTTTGGATTCAGCGGGATGGAAAATGGATGGATGGATGGACATTACTGAATACCACTTTAATAGAGAGTTCTGCTGCAGTCTCTTTCACAGTTCAACAATAAGCAGTACAAGTGAACTAATTAGCCCCTAGTAAAAATACAAGTATTGCATACAGAAGAGTACTTAGTTACATAATACTTATCATAAAGTACTTATAGTACCTACAGTAAACCAATGGCACTTTTAAAATTTACTGGGTGAAGCCAGGTAATACAGCTAGTTTGTTTCTATAAATAAATGCTTATTTTATAAATATTCTTCTTAGACTTGACTCTCAAGTTTTTTTATGGTTTTCATTTCCCTTGAGAGGCAATTTGATACTTTTTGGGACATTTAAAGTAAAATCCTGCTTCCCATTTTAATGACATGCCTGTGGAGTCGGCAGGTCAGACTGATTTTGTTGAAGCTTTTCTGTTTTATGCATGTTTCTTGAAGCTTTTCACCATTCTGTCATTTTGTGTGCTGTTCCACTATAACATCTGCCTGGTTGCTACCCAGAAACAACCATACAGTGCATCTGGAAAGTATTCACAGCACATCACTTTTTCCACATTTTGTTATGTTACAGCCTTATTCCAAAATGGATTAGATTCATTTTTTTCCTCAGAATTCTACACACAACACCCCATAATGACAACGTGAAAAAAGTTTACTTGAGGTTTTTGCAAATTTATTAAAAATAAAAAAATTGAGAAAGCACATGTACATAAGTATTCACAGCCATTGCAATGAAGCTCAAAATTGAGCTCAGGTGCATCCTGTTTCCCCTGATCATCCTTGAGATGTTTCTGCAGCTTAATTGGAGTCCACCTGTGGTAAATTCAGTTGATTGGACATGATTTGGAAAGGCACACACCTGTCTATATAAGGTCCCACAGTTGACAGTTCATGTCAGAGCACAAACCAAGCATGAAGTCAAAGGAATTGTCTGCAGACCTCCGAGACAGGATTGTCTCGAGGCACAAATCTGGGGAAGGTTACAGAAAAATTTCTGCTGCTTTGAAGGTCCCAATGAACACAGTGGCCTCCATCATCCATAAGTGGAAGAAGTTCGAAACCACCAGGACTCTTCCTAGAGCTGGCCGGCCATCTAAACTGAACGATCGGGGGAGAAGGGCCTTAGTCAGGGAGGTGACCAAGAACCCGATGGTCACTCTGTCAGAGCTCCAGAGGTCCTCTGTGGAGAGAGGAGAACCTTCCAGAAAGACAACCATCTCTGCAGCAATCCACCTATCAGGTCTGTATGGTAGAGTGGCCAGACAGAAGCCACTCCTTAGTAAAAGGCACATGGCAGCCTGCCTGGAGTTTGCCAAAAGGCTCCTGAAGGACTCTCAGACCATGAGAAAAAAAATTCTCTGGTCTGATGAGACAAAGATTGAACTCTTTGGTGTGAATGCCAGGCGTCACGTTTGGAGGAAACCAGGCACCGCTCATCACCAGGCCAATACCATCCCTACAGTGAAGCATGGTGGTGGCAGCATCATGCTGTGGGGATGTTTTTCAGCGGCAGGGACTGGGAGACTAGTCATGATAAAGGGAAAGATGACTGCAGCAATGTACAGAGACATCCTGGATGAAAACCTGCTCCAGATCGCTCTTGACCTCAGACTGGGGTGACGGTTCATCTTTCAGCAGTACAACGACCCTAAGCACACAGGCAAGATATCAAAGGAGTGGCTTCAGGACAACTCTGTGAATGTCCTTGAGTGGCCCAGCCAGAGCCCAGACTTGAATCCGATTGAACATCTCTGGAGAGATCTTAAAATGGCTGTGCAACAACGCTTCCCATCCAACCTGATGGAGCTTGAGAGGTGCTGCAAAGAGGAATGGGCGAAACTGGCCAAGGATAGGTGTGCCAAGCTTGTGGCATCATATTCAAAAAGACTTGAGGCTGTAATTGCTGCCAAATTTGCATCGACAAAGTATTGAGCAAAGGCTGTGAATACTTATGTACATGTGATTTCTCAGTTTTTTTTATTTTTAATAAATTTGCAAAAACCTGAAGTAAACTTTTTTCACGTTGTTATTATGGGGTGTTGTGTGTAGAATTCTGAGGAAAAAAATGGATTTAATCCATTTTGGAATAAGGCTGTAACATAACAAAATGTGGAAAAAGTGACGCGCTGTGAATACTTTCCGGATGCACTGTATATGGAGCATACTAATCGACCTCATACATATGCAATGATGATGATGCATTGACCAGTACAGCATCCTCCCTCCTGATGCATCCTGACCCCCCCACCTGCATTCAAGAGTATCTAGCTGTGCTCTGCAACTGAGAGTGCAAGATTATACAAGATACTCATATTATACTGTCCTTCCCATGTATTTTGGGGGTGGAGAAAGGGTGTAAGGTGTTAGAGTCTAAGCGGTTATCTGCATCCACCTAGCACATGTAATGACATGACTTTTGTTACAATAAATAGCACAGACAACAGTGGCATCTGGAGGGGTGGGCATCAGAGGCTGTTTTATTGTGCCCATCCCTTGATCTTTTTCAATGATGGATAAGACTAATACAGTTAAGCTCCTGATGTTTTTGTCTGTCCTATTTCATTCAGCTCCTTATTGCACTCTTCAATTTTATATATTTGATAGATGTTCACAAAGCTTTAAGGAGTATCCAAGAAAGACTGCACTTGAGAATCACATAGAGAGCTAAAACCCTGACTTCTCCCAAACGTAACAATACCTCTGACAGGCCATATGAAAAAGTGAGGGTTCAGCAAGTTATCTTACCAAAAATGCCAACCACCATATACACTATTATTGCGTCTGTCAAAGCTACTTTGGCTCAAAATAAATGAAACACGGGTTGACCCAGGCCACTGAGTCATAACGTTTGCCAATCTCATTACGGTATCACAGATTATTTGTGCGTCAATGGAATGTAACTGTTTACAGTTAACAACAGCAGCTTCATTCTGGCTAGATGACCTTATTGTAATTTGAGTGCAGTAAAGTGCCCATATTATGTTAGGAGAACTGGACACTGCTGCAGATTGCCTTTTTATGTTGGCAAATACGTTATGTTTTATGTATGTACACCCACATGATACAAAAACTGGCTGTTGTGTCTCATTAATTGGTGTGGCAGATCGCTGGGGTTCTGACCTGGCCGGGACACCTAGAAGGACAGGAAGGTGACTATTATGTCTTCCGGGTCATGAGGAGGCAACCGCCCTGGAGCAGGAAAGGACAACGGGAGAGGAGGAGAGACTTTCCAACTCGTTGGGACCCGTGGCCACCGCCAGGGGGCGCCTTAAGCCTCCTAGAACCTGGGAGACCTTTACTTCCGCCGCGCTCCGCAAGATGGTGGAAGAGCCTTCCAGAGACGTCCGGAGTGCTTCCGGTGCAAAGGGCAGCACTTCCGCCACACCAGATTTGCTTTTTTCCATCTTGATCACATTGATTCAGCAGAGGGATTTTTCAGCTTTTACTTTGATCTGTATAACATACAGCTAATTTAGCTTGAAATCAAATCTACTGCCATATGTTTTCATATTCAAATGAAAGGCTGGCTTGCATAATGACATTTTGTAATAACCAAATTGTAGGAAGAATCAGCTATGTTAGTAGAACGAAAACAGTTATGAATTATTTAAGATGCATATCTTCCTAAAGCTCTCACTATTTCTGGTATCACTCTTGTCCTGCTTATCTTAATTTGAAGGTACTTGCAGAGCTTTTTTAGCAAGATATTGACATCTTTTGGATTGGCTATATCAATCAGCAGGTGTGTCCTTACTTGCAGCACTATATTGGGTGGCTAATGGTACATCCCACATGATGATGGGCGTGTCACTGATATTGACTACCTTGTCCAGAACGTGCTTATAGTATTATCAGGCTCTTGCACACCTAGATGTTTGCACATGGCCCAACAGATGTAACTTTTTATTATTTTTAACTTTATTATTATTATTGCAGAATAAGTATTTGTAATAATCATTTGTCTGTTAAAGATACAGTGTCCAAACATTTGTGAGCAGTTTTTATATCCATGAAAGGTGTAGGGGCTAAGGAGATTAATTGAGTTTATTCGCCTTGTGTGATCTTATCTAGGGCACCAATTCAGAACTGACAATGTTGCAGACCTGGATTAAGTGTAAGTTTCATTTTCTGTGATTTCTTTTTTCAAATATTATTATGTGTATTATGTCATTAATTATATTTTTTATCCTTTTGTATGATTTTAATATTGTTTTATTATTTATTTATTATTTTAGTATATTTAATGATGTCTCCTATCCTCTTAAAATAAGAGTTTCATGTGGAGGGGCCACTGTAACATATTGCTGGAGGACCACTGTCTGCTTATTTATGTCCAGGCCAATGATCAGGCTTTCAGATCGGCATTGAAGTGCAAGTACTTTGGTTTGTGGATTTTTATGGTTTTTGACTTTTCCTTGCTCTGTTTCTTATTTTCTGATTTCTGGATTGTGTACTTCTAGGTTGCCTTTTTTAGGTACACCTGTGGTTGCTCATTTTTGATTTCCTTTTTGTAGATGATTCTATTTGTAATAAACTTTCAATATTTTCAGAGCTTTGTTTGATCATACTTTTTCCACATTTTGCTTTTTTCACATTGATCTTTACTTAAGGATTGTTTTCAGTCTGTGATTTCCCTTTTTAATGCTATCTAGTTTGGAGAAAGAGATTAGGCCTCAGAGAAGCCTAAGGCTAGATTTAGCATGCAAGAACTCTTTTTGACATTTTGAGGTTGGAACCTCCCAGTAAGAAATCTTTGAGATTTTATGGTGTATTGCTATATGTTGAGCTGGAAACTTATAGCAGCAGCCTTCTCTGCTCAAGATTAAAGAGGTGTAATCTTTGTAGTCTGTCAGAGTAGAACATATCCTTCAGTGAGATGCACTTGTGACACACTACTGTGTGTCCTTTTTGGTAGAATGGTGACCATATCAGAACTGCACACAGTAATGCAGATTCAGTCTAACAAGCCCAGTATACAGTTGTGCTTGAAAGTTTGTGAACCCTTTAGAATTTTTTATATTTCTGCATAAATATGACCTAAAATATCATCAGATTTTCACTCAAGTCATAAAAGTAGATAAAGAGAAACCAGTTAAACAAATGAGACAAAAATGTTATACTTGGTCATTTATTTATTGAGGAAAATGATCGAATATTACATATTTGTGAGTGGCAAAAGTATGTGAACCTTTGCTTTCAGTATCTGGTGTGACCCCCCTTTCCAGCAATATCTGCAACTAAACGTTTCCGGTAACTGTTGATCAGATGACTGTACAGTCATCTCTTTATTCATATTTTACTGTTTTTACAATGTATTGTGACCTGACATTTTATCTTCCTTTTCAACTACTTTTGCAATGAGACGTGAACTACTTTTGCATAATGTCTAATCAATGAGAATGTTCTGTCAATGTAAACCATGAAATCCTTGTCAGAGATTGCTTCCTGTAAGACAAAGTTAACTATTTTTATATATATTTAGTGTTCCTTTTGCCTGATCATCCATTGTGAGTAAACATGTAACAATACTTAAAGGAAGAATCTTTTAAAGAGAAGCTGTAAAAATTCACACAGTGAACAACATTTTCATTTTCCAGATATGACTGCAAACAAATCTGTAATAGACACTCAAGGTAACACTTATATTCAACTATCCACAAGTCTGTCTGTATAACAGAGACAAACATCATCCAACATGACTGGTTTGGCGGTGGGTCAGTGACGTGCAACCTGAATCAGCTGCAGGTACTACATCATGCTACCAGTAGTGACAAGGTCACTAGTAAAACACAAAACTGGAGAAGAATTGGTCAGGAACTATAAGTAAACACCAATTGTCTGTGGCCACCACCTGCAAAACTATTCCCTTTTTGGGGATTGTATCTCTGTGGCATCTCTAGTGCATCTGTTGTCACTTTCCTTTGCACCAAACCAGATGAAGCTGATTCACAATTACTTATCCTTCCTAACTGGAAGGACTGATATCCCTGAAACTTAATCCACTTGGTTTTAGACGGTGATGATTAAGAGTTCCCTTCATTTTTTTGAGCAGTGTATTTTCATCCACTGACTTATTTTCATCTTTCCTTCAAATACTGTACTTTCTGTCATTAATGTTGATACATACATAGTTTTCACTCATTCATAGTAATTGTTTTTCATTTTGACATTGCCAATGAAATTTTACAATTCCCAGAAATATGACTCCTCATGTGTACCTTGTAATATGATGTTGGGTAGATGTTAATGGGTTTCTGGAAGACTGACTTATGATTTACATTTAAAATTGCGATTAAATTGTGCTGAAGTAATAATAAACCTTTTTGCTTTCAGTTAATTTCCACAGACACACAACAGTAAGCTTGTACACACCAATAAATCACTGCAGTGAAGAATAGTTAGGGATACAGTTTCATCTTTCCATTGCATTACGCAGTAAATAAATAGATTTTTCCTCAACATGGCAACCAATGATTTAATATATCTTTCAACAGCAGGCACCATGGTGTGCATGGGTTTTTCTTGCTCCAAATTTTTCTTGTTAAGATGATTTTAGAGTTTTCTCTTCAACTCATATGGTTTTAGTTATTTTTAAGGAGCATAACATTTAGCAGTTAGTCTGGTTTTGTTATTCTTTAGACAAATGTGGAATTACTGTCACTATTCCATCCATCCATTTTGTAGGCTTACTTAATGCAATCTCAAGGGTCACAGGATGGTAGGATCTGAACCAGAAACATCCATTCATCCATCCATTTTCCAACCCGCTGAATCCGAATACAGGGTCACAGGGGTCTGCTGGAGCCAATCCCAGCCAACACAGGGCACAAGGCAGGAGAACCAGAAACAATAGAAAACAATTTTGGTTTGGGCACTAAATTATCAAATTGCTGATATTATTACTTATTCATCTTTTAAAGTTATGTTATATAATTGTAGGGCAATTGTGTGATAAACACAGTGCATCATCACACACACTTATACACACACCCTCACCTATACGGGGTCTACTTAAATTCTGTAATAATGTAACATAACAATTTTTGGAGTGTGGGAGGAAAAATAAAATACAGGGAGAAAAGCACTTACTGACAGAAAATGTACAGACTCCACGGAGATAGTAACCTAGCCATAATCCTAACCCAGTTTTCTGGAGCTGTGAGGAAGAAGTGCTATCCAATGCACTATTGTGCCAGTTTATGATTCTAATTAAAATAGTCTTAATAGTAGTACTAGTAATATTATATTACAAACAATCAACCTGCATTTTATATGAGGCCTTTCTATGGTGAACACTACTCCAAGGCACTTTACTAATACAAAACTAATATACAACTGTGACCGGTATGTGTTCAGTGTTATCAGGTAAGGAAACAAAAGCTATTCACGCTATTAATAACAGTACAGAACTGCATTCTTAATCAAGGAAACTAATAATATTGATAAAAGTACCTAAACCAGAAAATGAAAGTTTATAAGTAAAAAAATTAATTGTTTTAGTCTTAGCTTTCTCAGTGTCTACAGTGGCAGCACATTGCTTTGACTTCAATTCATTGATAACTTTAAGAGGGATTATATGACTATAAAACAAAGGCTCATTTACTCCACTGTAGAATAAAGTGTCAAAAATATACCAAAACTAATTGTTATTGTATGAGGAAAAATGCTCAAAAAGGAATGGTTATATAGCAGAATGCAAGCAAAGTAAAAGTTGCAAAATAGATCATATTTGACTCTAAAGCAAAGTTAGATGCTACACCATAAAAGCAGCAAACCGATATTCCATCTCACTGTGACTCAACTCAGGAAACAAGGTCCAAAGGTTTCAGACAGGAGGCATCCATTTAATGTCTCTGTTTGGGTTCACTTCCTGGACAATTCTGGAGATATTTTCCTGGTTATGGAATGTCCAGAAGTACCCTAAGGATAGCTTACATGAATGTTCTATGCACCTTAGCTTGTATCCTTGGCTGTTTTGCCACTGTTCAAAGAAGGAGAACTTTACTAGTTCATTGATAGGCTTTCAGTCAACCTAATTTTCTTGGTTCTCTGTTATTCCTTGTGTAGCTGCGTTTTCCCAAAGTATTCAAAGTTCAGCAGCTCTAACCAAAAAAAATGGGATTCAACAAAGGCCTGACGCACAGAAATGATTCCACAGACAAAATATCTTCGTTTTTAAAAGTTTAGTTAAGTTTCAAAGTAAAACAGTTCACACAAAAAAGAAAATAGCAAAAAAATGGAAAAAGTTATAATAAGAAAAGTTCAGTTCTAAGCTTAATCTTGTTACATCTTAAATCGTTATTAATCACTTATAATTTCTGAACCATTTCAAAGCGGTCAGAAAACTGTATGCTTATCCCATTTCTAACTTAAAAATGGGTCTTTCAAGTCCCTGTTTACTGGGACCTGTTCTAAACACAACAGAGTCTAATATCACACTGTTTCTCAGTTATAGCAAGAAGGTTCTATCTCTTACTAACTTATAGGGGGAAAAGACTATACCATTGACCATGACTATGGAAGAGATTATATTCTATTCAAATTAAGCAAACATTAATATGAGTTTAACTCAAAACTTTAACTTTCTAAAATTGGCTCTTACACCTTAAGTTAAATCAATGTTGTTATTCCAGAGCAGTCATTTTGACTCAACCAATTATCTTTAAAGCTATACTTTGAAATCTATAAACATTTAACATTTTACAATAGTAGTCTAAACATTATGCTTACCATAAAAATCCACTGTAAAAAACAAAGAAAACTTGTTTTCCCTTCCAGGGTGGGATGCTGTGTGCCTATCCATGCAGGCCTTGTATTATGGTGTCAGAAGCCCTTAAAATTTGCAGGTAAATGACTGTCCTCAAATGACAACTCTGATATAGGGTTAAGAGTAACAGAAGCCAGAGGGAGTTAGATTCACTTTGGCCTCTCTTGCTACCTAGTACTTAACTAAAGGACAATATTGTTATTGTTTGTGTCACACTAGAATTCCAAATTACAAAACATTCTTGCTTAACAAAGAAAATGTCTGAGGCAAATTAAAGTAAGCCATCATTCATAAAAAAAAAACAACAACTTTTGTGCTTATTGTATATCCTCAGACTTTCAAAGTGGTCTCCCAAAGAATGTCATAAATCTACAACATACAATAAGGACTCCCACACTCGCTCCTGATTTCCCATTGACCCAGCCAGCTTCTCCTGGGCACTTTTTCTAATTAATAACTTCTTTGTACTTGGAGCAAAATAATGGGCAAACAATTGGGCAAAATAATTTAAACAAATAAAAACCTTTTCTGAGAGGTAGGACGCTCCGGTTTCCTCCCACAGTCCAAAGACATGCAGGTTAGGTGGATTGGTGATTCTCAATTGGCCCTAGTGTGTGCTTGGTGTGTGGGTGTGTTTGTGTGTGTCCTGCGGTGGGTTGGCACCCTGCCCAGGATGGGTTCCCTGCCTTGTGCCCTGTGTTGGCTGGGATTGGCTCCAGCAGACCCCCGTGACCCTGTGTTTGGATTCAGCGGGTTGGAAAATGGATGGATGGATAGTATGGTGAAACAGGAGTAGGTGTTTCAGCCTGTCATCTCCAGGGTCCCCAGTTTCATTCTCAATACCAGTGTGGATTTTGCATATTGCATGAGTTTTCTCCAAGCTCTCTGGTTTCCAAATGCTGGGTATATTGGCAACACAATATTAACATAGCAGTACATGTGAGTATATGTGTCAGTCTTCCCTGCAATGTATTGCACATTGAATCCTGTCAATGGTTGTTGCTTATGTTATGCTCAATGCTGCCAGCTCTGATATCCCACAATTCTATAATGGAAAAAGAAAGTCCAGAAAATGGAAGGATATTTTACTGCTGTCATAACTTACACAGATCTGCTAGAAAACTGCCACTGCTGCAGATAAGTGCAGCTAAGTTTAAAATGAGTCATGGGTGAGGTATAGAGTGGTAGGAGGACAGCACAGGAGGATAATTCCTAAAATATAGGCTATTGTCTCAATACAACTTAAGGGGCAAAAGACGTGTATAGAGTGATGTATAGACAGGTCATAACATAACACACAGAGACAATTGGTAACTGGATAAACTGATAAATACCACTTCCAGAAGGGCCAAAAATGGGCCAAAAATGCTTCAGGTTCTCTCCCAATGAAAACTTAGATATAAGACAAAGAATGGTTTTCAGCTGCAAGTGTTGAAAAGATGAAGTCCTTTGAAAAGATTTTTACAAACACTGTGTGGCAGGCGGCCGGGTGCCATGCCCGGCCGAAACACCCCTTCTACATATGTTCCGGGGGAGCAACCATGGGCGTCTCAGTACCTCTCCCGGGACGCTTGGTGGCAGGCTCCCTGGCTGACGATGGTGCCTCAGTTTCCGGCAGGGCTTCATGGTAGATGGAGTTCTCCACAGCCCTGTTGGGATCTGGGCTGGCCGCCAGGGGGTGCTGCATGGATCCCTGAGCCAGCCTGGACAACTCTACAGCCCCGCCCGGAAGTGCAATCAGAGGCAGGTGATCAAGCACCTGGAGCACTTCCGGGTGGACTATAAAAAGGGCCAGCAACCACCATTCAGGAGCCAGAATCAGGAGGAAGAGGACAAGGTTGTGAGGGAGGAGTGGTGGTGCCAGAAGAAAGGGTTGTGATTTGTGCTTACTGTGCTTACTTGGACTGTGTTGTGGCTGGGGGGTTGACGGGGAAGATGTGCCCTCCAGCTGAAGAACAATAAAGTCTTTTTATGTTTTTACATGTGCCTCAGTGTGAGTCTGTGTCGGGTTGGGCGCTATACAGCGTCTTTATCACAACTGCAAGTTCAAATTCACATAACAAGCAGTTGGTAAGTGTGTAACGTAGACCATAGAAAATATAAAGCACTGGAGAGGTGGAGGAATGGGAGCTCTAGAGAGGAGAGGAATGAAGGTCAGTAGGAACAAAACAGAATACATATGTGTGAATGAGAGGGAGGTCAGTGGAATGGTGAGAATGCAAGGAGTAGAATTGGCAAAGGTGGATAAGTTTAAATACTTGGGATCAACAGTACAGAGTAATGGGGATTGTGGAAGAGAAGTGAAAAGGAGAGCACAGGCAGGGTGGAATGGATGGAGAAGAGTGTCAGGAGTGATTTGTGACAGACGGGTATCAGCAAGAGTGAAAGGGAAGGTCTACCGGACGGTAGTGAGACCAGCTATGTTATATGGGCTGGAGACAGTGGCACTGACCAGAAAGCAGGAGACAGAGCTGGAGGTGGCAGAGTTAAAAATGCTAAGATCTGCACTGGGTGTGACGAGGATGGACAGGATTAGAAATTAAAACATTAGAGGGTCAGCTCAAGTTGGACGGTTGGGAGACAAAGTCAGAGAGGAGAGATTGTGTTGGTTTGGACATGTGCAGAGGAGAGATGCTGGGTATATTGGGAGAAGGATGCTAAGGACAGAGCTGCCAGGGAAGAGGAAAAGAGGAAGGCCTAAGCGAAGGTTTATGGATGTGGTGAGAGAGGACATGCAGGTGATGGGTGTAACAGAACAAGATGCAGAGGACAGAAAGATATGGAAGAAGATGATTCGCTGCGGCAACCCCTAACAGGAGCAGCTGAAAGAAGAAGAATGAGATCAAAATTACAAAATTAACTGAAAATAACTGTTAAATTTTTATAAAGGAGTTATTCACCTAAAAATGATGTTTTTAAAATGTTACTTACCCCATGTGGTATGTAATGATACCCAAGAAAAAATATTAATCTCATGTTTTCATTAAAGTGGAGATAGCACCATTTCTGATGATGAACAACACTGGACAATAGCAAACAGTATGAAAAATCGTTCACTCCATTTACCTCCCTACAATGGAGACAGTGTTATACTGGTAGAAATGGTAATCCCCCCCATTATCTCTGGAATTAATTTCACTGCCATAAAGTATCTATCTATCTATCTATCTATCTATCTATCTATCTATCTATCTATCTATCTATCTATCTATCTATCTATCTATCTATCTATCTATCTATCTATCTATCTACATGGGACTGTAGGGTTGTAGGTTTATAAGGTCATTATTGTCATGTGTATAGAGTACAGTGAAATTCCTCTTTGCATGTATTGTTAATAGGCAATACATCACTACATTATAGTGCCCTGAATACTAAGTATAACTGTGCATAGCAGTTGTTACAGAGACTAGTTTGTCTGTGAGCCGAGATCTGTCTTGAAAAGAGCATAATTTTCCTTTCACCTCCCAGTGACCTATTGATTAGCTGAATGTCAATTCTAAACTGTCCCCTGTGTAGGTGTAGCTGTTCATGAGGGTGCTCTGTGATGGACTGGTGTCCGATGCACATTCGCGCCCTGTATATCATTGTAAGGCCCCAGCACACCACAAGCCAAAAATTGAATTGTGTGGATTCAATTAATGAAAAGACGCCTCTCCAGAAATTCAAATATACAATAATTTTTGGAAATGTTAAAAAACTGCACATTTTGCATATTGTTTTCTATTGCAAACTCAATTACTGTAGCATAAGAATATGAATCTAGCATTTAAGAAAATGTTTATGCTCTAGCTGCAATGAGTCTGTCTTGGATTAAGCTGAATGGAAAATAGGCATAAATGTAGAAAAATTATTTTAATAGCTTCACAGTAACACAGTTAAGTTTTAGTTCAGACATAAAATATAATAAAAGCACAAGTTAAACAAAGATAACTTACAAATAATACTTCCCCATCACTCTCCTTCATCAGAACAAAAATCATATTTTGTAATCAATACAGATGTAATGAATTACTGCGGTGCAAGTTGCACACAGACATTAGAGATTTTATATGCAAAACATCTGGTGACAAGGCTTTGTCATTGTTGGAGGTTTTCATAAACTTTAAGGAGGCAAGGTGAGTGGAATATTGTGTTCTGCCTTATAGCACAGATGTCACATAATATTAAACATTATTTTGTGTTTGTATAAGTAAATTCTGCAAACAGTGTTAAGACAGGAATATGATATGAAGCAATTTGGTTGTTAGGCCTGCAATGCCTTCAACTCCTGGATGGATTCCTGCCTTGGATTATGCAGTTTCTATAAATGGATTAGTGAAGGTGATCGATCAGCTGTTCTGTACCTTTAAATTTAATTTATAACAAGTTAAATTTCCTTTTATTGTTGCTTATTGTTTTGGTAATAAATTTTGAAAAAAATAACATGGTCAAATAAAAAGGTGTATATAGCAAATTGTCAAAAATGAAACAGTAGAGTCGAAAAAAGGTTTGAGACAGCCACTTGTATAATTTTTCCTGGCAGCAAAAGAGTTAAATTGGGAGTACATTGTGTACAGATACGAGTCCAAAACAGAACTGACAAAGATGGCAGTTTTAAAGGAGAACAGAGGAAGTGAGGTCATCAGGCCCGGAACCGGAAGTGAGGTCATCAGGGCCAGAACTGGAAGTGAGGTCATTGGATACAGGTAAATTTTCCCATAATCGGTCTGCAGTGGAAAAAGAAAAAGGATCAGTACACTCCGCCAACCACTGGTCTGTCATGGAATTACTCTTATTCAGGACCTTTAGCAGCCTCCCATGCACACATATGTGACAAAGCCCCCCCGTTCCTGACCGAGAGGCCATGAACTTGAGAAAGAGCATCCTCGTTGGGGTGAAGGGATCTGTGTTGATGAACCTGCGCAAACTTGTACAGTTGTAGGTCAAGAAACCACCTGGTGACCTGTGGATTCGACTCTTCCACTGTAAAGGTGCATGATCCGTAACAAGGGTGAATTCGTGACCCAAGAGGTAGTACCTCAGCTGCGTAATCGCCCACTTGTTCGCCAAGGCTTTTCTCTCCACCGCCACAAACCTGGTTTCTCGGTCCAGTAGTTTCCAAGTCAGGAACATAATGGGGTGTTCAACACCGTTGATGCTCTTGCTCAGCACGGCACCAAGACCTGTGTCTGAAGCATCCGTCTGGAGAATGAAAGGCAGAGAAGAGTTACGGGCTTTAAAGACAGGTGCTGGCGTAAGGGCCTGTTTCAAGTCACTAAATGCAGCATTTGTCTTATCATTCTATACCACATTGTTTGGGGCCCTCTTCTTTGTCAAATCAGTCAAGGGCACTGCTCTCTCCGAAAATCTGGGCACAAACCAGCAGTATCCCGCTAAACCGAGAAAGGCTTGAACTTGCCGCTTGGTTTGTGGACCGGGCCATTTCAATATGGAATCTACTTTGGAGCACTGCGGCTTCACGGTACCACAACCAACCAGGTAGCATAAATATTTGGCTTTGTTTAATCCAAAGAAGCATTACCAAGTGTCCGCAATACCATTTGGACCTGCTGTAGGTGTTCCTCCCATGTGCTGGAATAGATGATCACATCATCCAGATAGGCAGCACTATATGAGTTATGAGGCCAAAGCCCTTGGTCATTAACAAGAACAACTGCATTTTTCGTGAACTTCAAAGGAATCGTCATTCCATTGTTCCCTTTTAAAAGAAGCCGGTGTTTCTTTAAACTAATAGTGTAACTGGGAGAGAGGATCAGGACTGACCTCAAGGGATGTGGTTTCCTCCCGTGCCGGGTGATAGTTGATGACGCATCTACCCGCGACGGCCCAGGAATTGCCACTTCACACTGAGTGGCTGCATCTTCTCTCTCTGCCAGCTGGTTACATGGTGTGGAGGCAGGTTGAGTCGCAGTGTCTCCATCTATAGCTAGGCCCAAACTTGACTTAGGAGTGGAAAGTGCTAAGCCACTTTTACTTTTAGACCAGTCTCGCCCCAGTATCACCGGAAATGATGGATTCAGAAGGACCACAATGGTCATCTTTTTTAGTGATTATTCACAACTGATGATACAGGTGGCAGACCTGTACTAGCGGGTTTCTCTGTGGATGCAGGTTAGACTGCTCTTAATATTTAGTCACTGTTGCGGTAGCACATATCGGCGAGCTACAATGGAAATGTGGCTGCCAGAGTCAAATAAGTCTGTGGTTTTAAACCCATTTACAATTACCACTCCTGTATGTGGAATCGCCAGGATATTGTAAGTGCACAAGACCTTTCCTTCCCCCTCCACCTGCATTCCTCCTTGTCCCCAAGTAGGTTGCGCATCCATGAATCCAGGAACTTTGGTGCAGGCTCTGGTTTGAGGCCAGATTTTTGGGACATGCTCCTTCTGAGTTTGATCAAAGGACGGTTCTGCCCTCCCAGATTGTGAGGTCATCCTAGCTGTTTCCACACACTTCACGAGCTCTTCCATATTATGGAAGTGTTGTCATGAGACCAGCTGGGCGAAATGTTCTGGAAGGCTATTCAACAAGAGGAAGTAGGCAACCTACTCCACTATTTGTAGGGCACTGTTCTTTTCTGGCCTTAGCCAGAGTCCTACTTTAGCTCCTAGGGAGAATCCTTGTTGGATTCTCAGGGTCAAACCTCCAGTTTTTTAGTCTCTTTACCTACTGGTCTGAGGCACCCCCACGGTTAGCCAAGAGCTCTGCCTTGGTGGGAAGGAGGGCACTCTCCTCTAAGAGAGCATAATACGCCCCTTGTGTCTCCACCATATGGACTGGCCCAATCCTGTTAGCCCCTCCCACACACCCCCCATGGTATCTATTTCACCCAGTTTTGTGTATTGGGGACAAAACCTGCACCTAGTCTTTCTGAATTATGGAACTAACTCCCCACCCGGAAACTCAGCCATGGTACTTTTCCACCTGGATCAGGTCCTGCTTCTGGTACGTCTGGGAGTCCATCCTGCCGACTATGCCAATTGTCAAACATAAGACAATAGAGTCAAAAAAAGGTTTAGGGCAGCCACCCGTATAATTTTTCCTGGCAGCGAAAGAGCTAAATTGGGAGTACAATGTTTACAGATACGAGTCCAAAACTGAACTGACTTAAGGAGCAAAGATGGCAGTTTAAACGGAGAGCAGAGGAAGTGATGTCATCAGGGCCAGAACTGGAAATAAGGTCATCAGGGCTGGAGACAGAAGTGAGGTCATTGGAGTTCTGCAGTGGAAAGAGAGAAAGGGTCAGTACACTCCGCCACCCCCGGTCTGTTGTGGAAATACCCTTATTCAGGCCCTTTAGCTGCCTCCCATGTGCATGTGTGTGACAAAATATAAATTCAAAGGCAATATGAGTTGAAGAATCTAACAATATACAATGTAATGAGCAGCACAAAAGACAATACAACCTTGAAGGGAATATCATAACAATACACTGTATATTACAACAATACAAGAGCCAACAGCCATGATAATAATGCTTTATTAATCAGTTAATCATGGTACTTCTAACAGTTTTTACTAGCAGAAAGCATGAGTTTAACAGTTTCTGACCCTTGAGGTTTGTTTTTTATTATAGTGGTAGTGTCTGCCAGACCACAGCAGTAAGAACAGTTTGTATTAGTATTGGTTGGAATCTTGTATCATAGCATGAGTTTTATTATTCATGGAGATCCAGCTTCTTTTCATTTTTTAAAGCAGACTTTGCAGCCATCTGAACAGCCATTGAGTGGCGTGTAGTTGTGTTAATATAACATAAAATACCATCTGCCTAAGCCCTTCATACTTTATAATGCAATAACTGTAAAATGCACACGGTTCCTCTCACATTTACCCAGGGAATTTGAAACAGGTAATTTTTCTTCCTCTCCAGCTGACCAAGATGTGGTTTTTCTTCTCTCTCTAAACAAATGTACAGCGTATACACTCAGTCGACCTAATCTAGCTGCTCCTGGTTTAAACTGGCATGGTCAGGATAAAGAGGCAATTATTCTGAAAGCCTCAGTGGCACATTTATGTGGTTAGATTGCTAAAAGATGCTTGCATTTCTTCCTTTCCCTGCTTATACAGATTTGCTACCTCATTTTATTCCTGCTTTTGTGTGCCTGGTTAAACCCTGAACTTGGAGATTCTTTTAATTCTAGTTCATAGGCTCAGACATAATAAGTGATATTATTACTACCATATCCAGAAACCTATGTATTCATTATATGAAAACTTACCTTCACTCAAAATTTCTGTGTTTATTACTTTACTGCCACAGAGAAAAAAAAAGGCATAAAATAAATAAATGACAGAAGGAAGAGCTTGCATTTCTGAGTTGCGGAATAGACAAAGCCTCCTTGCTTTTTTAAACCGGAAACTTTAATCCTACAAAAGATCACTGGGATCAAAAAGTCGCAAAAGTCAGATCTAGAAGATCAACAAAATTAAGAACCAATGGCAAAAATGCTACGCAAAATTTGTAGCCAAAAGAGTCTGCCTATAATTTTTAAACCAAAGATTACTAGAATAGGCAAATTCACCAGTACTACAAACAGCAGTCTTAGATGTCACTGAGCATCTGGTTCCAGTTTTTAAAGTGTCGTGTAAATAATGTCACATGACATGACTTCAGTGGAATATCGACTAGCAGCTGGGACCCGCTTCCTAGCAACGGCTAATCAAAATGGCATCACCAATGCATAAACAAATAGTGTTGTGGTAAATCAAACACAGAATGACAATAATTATTAATAAATCTAAATAACCTTCAAAAATAATCACACATGCAGATTCTCTAATATCCCAAACCTTCCAAACTGTCAAAATGACCTTGATGCAAAATTTAATAGGAGTGCAAAAATTATTTTTATCTGATTCATAATACTTACCTGAAAAATGCATGCAACATGCATGGATAAGCATACCTTATACTGGGGACTGCATGATAACTCAGTCAAAACTGAAGTTTGCCATATTCTAAACTTCCTGCATCAACTTTACTCCTACAGCATGTTCATCTGTGGCAAATGCTCTTGTCTGGCAGCCTTCAAGCTGGCAATGGATTCCCACCGCAATAAGAGTCAGTGATGCCTTGCTTTTGAGTACTTACTGTATCTCTAAGTGCAACTACAGTGTCATGAAGTGAAGAGAGAGTCTTAAGGCACACAATGAAAATTTGATTGCCATTGCCTAGAAAGATAATGGTAAGGAATCATACCAAATGGTACAAGAGGAATCAAAAGAATAAAAGATTGCTTAACAGTATTTGTTCAAACTGCCAGTTGCTAGTACGCCAAGCAAAGTTTCCCGACTTAGTTTTCATTATAGAAGTTCCTAATTAACCAAACACAGATGTGTAACTCATAATTCTGTATAGCATACTTTCCCAGCATCATAGATTCAGCACAAAATTCTTCCTTTAGGAGCAAAAGGCTGCTTCTCTAGTCTCTTGCCAGAGCTGATTTTAAAAAGTGCTAAGATAAAAGAATAAAAACTGGGCTTTTAAAGAAAGGCATTGATATGTTCTTGTTTGACAACAGTGTGTGGGATATGATAAATATTTGTATTATTATTAAATTAATTTATATAGAACAGTTCATGCTTTAATATGCTTATAAACAAAAATGACAATGTAAGTTACCATATAATATAGGTAAAATGCAAAGGTGACTCATGCACTTACTCACTAATCAACATTTAATTTAAAAACTGAAATTCAGGATTATACATCTAAGAACAAAGAAAGGGCATTTCAATATATATCAATATTTAGTGGTAAAAACAAACCCTACAATAAAAAAACAAAAAAAAATCCAAAAATCCAAGAAATGCTTTGATTGATTTAATTGAAATTTGACATTATAGAAAAAAAGAAAATTAGCATGATTAGTGTCTTTTTTTATTTGTCGATAATGGCCCTGTAGAAAGTAGGCTATGCTAACTTGCCACATACATGATCAGTGTAGCACTGAGACACAGCCCAGAGAGAAACAGTGCCAGCCAGCTGATTGGGGCCTTCCAATTTATGCAAATGAAGGTGGCCAGCAGAAATGATGGGCGGGGTACACTAAAAGAGGCACTGACAAATAAGGTAGACTGACAAGTGAACAGAGGAGGTCTTTCAGAAAAGAAATGGGATTATGTGGGTCGTGGAGGGTCAAGGTGGAAAGTTTGGTGAAGCTCAAGGATGACACTAGAAAGCTTGAGTATAGATGATGTCTTTGAATCATCTGATGATGAGACTATAGCTGATGCTTCACCAGAAGCAAAGAGGAAAGGAGAGAGAAGCGGTGTCCTTGTGTCTAAGATAAGCTGGTGTCCATTAATCAGGTTAAATGCAATTGCAGCTCAGTCAAGGAGCCTCCTTTGTCCAGAACAGAGTGGAGGTAGACACTGTACCTAGTTCATGACATTACATCTTTTCACCTGGTAAGTCAGGTTTTTTTATATACCTTGTCACACGTGTGTGCATAGGAGGTAGTCAAAGGGTTTACGAAGTGCACTAACCTCTTTTCTTCCTCTTCTACAAAGGGAAACCCAGCTAAGCCGGCATCAACTTCTGCATTCCTGTCCAGACCACACCCTCCTACTGACCTCACTTCCATCACTTATTGCATGGGCCCACCTCTTCCTGCACACCACCTATAAAACCCCACACCTCTCCTCCCCATTCAGTGTTATTTGGACTCAGTCTCTTTTGACTAGTTGTTAGTTTGCATTACCTTGTCTTATGACATATGGGTTGGATCCCCAAACCTTTTTTCTTTCCCTTTTCTTGTTGTTACAACCTATATCAGGTATACAGGTTCTTCCCTCCTGTTTTGAGCTACATTCATTCATAAAAAGTTAATGACTTATTCTTCTGACTTCTGTTTTCTTAATGTAAAATGTAATTGTTGCTAGAAATACTTAAAAAAAATCTTTACCCAAACATGGATGTCCTTTATTTACACCACCAGGTGGAGTCCCACATGCTCTTGTGAATATAGCGCGGCAGACTGAAGAAATCTAAAGCTCCCTTTAATCAGCAAGGTTAGTTTACATATAATGATTTCAAACACACCAGTCAGCATACAGATAGATTGTATAATCCAGAAACACACCTTTATATTAAGTACTATATAACAGTACCAAAATAAACATATTCAGAGCCATTGATGAATACTTGTTTAAAGGAATAAGATTCCTTATATGTAAACTGTTATCAAGAAACAAAGTTAATGTTATATATGATCTTATTTTTTAATTTAAATGTACTTGTACAAATGAAGTCAGCATGTCCTACTTAAACAGGCAGGCAGTTTCAATAACATTTCCTCTTACACGATTCAGTGTTAGAACTTTATTGTTTGGCTATGGATTTCAGGATAAAGTCATATTAATAAAATAAAAAAAAACAAATTAGCATAGTTGACCATACAATTGATGAAAAACATGAAAACAAATGCTTGTATAATAATAATATTATAGTACTGTAAAACCCTGGCAGGTGAACATATAACAAACTTGAAAACAAATTCTTGACTGAACAAAGTAAAAACCCACATATGAAATCAAGTTTAGTGCATTTGGCTTGCTACCTTTGTGTGATACATATGTATTGCAAGTTACATTTGAGGTTTCCTGTACTTTTTGTTTGATTTTCCATCTTGTTTTGTCTTGGTAGAGTAATATATTACTCTACTTTCCCCTTTTGTATTATTAATGTGTAACCTTTATTAGAATGCCTCAAATCTCTCAGACTTACCACTGTTTATAAGGTACTGCACCATATAACTTCTCCCCACCTTCCCTTCTACATCGATAACCTCAGGTAATTAGGTGTAATAAAAGACAAACAGGAGTTAAGTTACACTTTAAATAATGAATTATTGATAATATTCATAAATAATAACAATATGCAAAGTACAAGTGAATACTGGCAACCATACAACCTGATAAATGCTGATGTGTAGTTTCAAGCGGCACACAGACTTGTAGTTATTTTAAATGTCTCTAGTTAAGGCATCATATTTGGTCAGCTTTCTTCTGTCGAGTTGTGCTGTTCATAGCAATAGTGTATGAGATGCTCTTTTATCAGCTGGTAAGAAAGAGAGAGGGAGGGGTAAATTGATAGACTCTCTGTCCAAACCCTACAGCCAATAGGGTGTTGTGGTATGAAATGGCCTCTGATTCAGGCCAAATCCAAACAGCCATACTTCAGACCAATGGGACACACAATACTTTTCACACCTGCCGCCAAAACCATTTGTTGAGCTGATGTTTGCCATGTAGGTAGTCTGGCTTTCCTGTGGGGGTTGACTGAGAGAGTCCTGCAGAGAATCACTTCCCAAACTGGATTCAGGCACTTCCCCCAACCCTGTCATAAAATTAGAAAAAGACTTAGTCCTCAGTCAAACCATTGCTGTTCTTATCAGTGATAGACATTAGTGTTATAAGTTTCAAATAAAGACATACAAAATATGTATCAACTTATATGCAAAATTACAACACATCTTTTTAACTTTTTGTAAGTTTATTTGGATTTTCTTTCAGTTCTTATTAGTTGCAGGTTTTAGTTCCCTACTTTCTCTGAGTTAAACTGTTGCTTCCATATACTAGGCCTGTTTCAATTTGTATGCTGCTTTTGATGTAAATTCTCCAAAACTTGATGACAGTGCATGATTACAGATCAAAGTGTTACATTTAAATCTGACTGAAGCTACCATATGTGCAGGATGTGCTACTGGTTGAAGTTACATTTATATCCCAAATGCTAATTATTCCTACTTATTACCGGTATCCATTCAAAAGGATACAGTTTCCTGTAAAATTGTGTTTTGTAATGTCCATCAGCAAATGCCAAGTCTCTAGGAAAACCAAGAATTCATGTACAGCAGGAATGTTTTACTCAAAGACAATCAATTGTACCAAGCATGTTCAAGAGTAAGAACCTTCAGTGATCTAATAATATCAGCCCCAAATAAAAAATACAGACAAATATTGTATACTGAAAAATTACTTGTTAGCTCCATAGTACTTCTGATATATCTGGTTAACTGATAGTACTATAATTGTCTTAGGAAATTTCTGGACCAAAGCTGGGTAACACAGGTAGTTTATAATGTACAGTAAAAAACAAATAATAATAACAGAAGAAAGTTTATAAATACAGTATACAGAGTAACTGAAAACTTGCTAAAATTGCAGGTGATGATGGTCAGATGGCAATGGAGAAGAGAAAAACAAAAATTTCATGCAGCCAAAACCTGAATTAAATAAACTGTTGGAAAACTGTAGTATGCAGTACATCAAAAATACAAAAATACAAATAAAAGTTTTCTCAACCTAGGTCAAATGTCCACCCATCCCCTTCTGAGCATACTACACTTCCATTATCCAAGTGACTAATAGTCATGAAAAGATGAGAACCGTGAAGCAGAAGTGTGGTGCAGAGATGAGCGATACCACAGCAGGATCCTGTGAAAGAGAGGTTAATAAGCAATGATAATGATATCCAGCGTTAATTTTACTACATATCTGAATAAGTACCATGTGAATAGTATGAACAGCCAAAGCAAAGTCAAAAATAAAATAATTTCAGTAAGAATCTCATTTTTTAAAGTGCTGCAATGCTCTGTGAAGCACAAATACTTCAGTCTGGTTTCTTTCTTAAAGTCTCACACTTTATTTTAAAGTAAACACAGAAGAGAGAGAAACTGGGAGAAAAATGTTTTCTAAATTCTGTCACAGAAAACACAGCAGTAGATCCTCAGTGCTCTGTCTTAGACAGCTAATGTTTAATAGAATTTATAGGAATGTCCACTTCATCCAAGGTGTCTTCATCAAAGGGGTTTTGGCAGAGTCAATTGCATCCTGAAAGCGTGCAGCCTGTAGGAAAGCTCATAGTATAAGCCAAACAAGCACATGGCAAGGACCAGTCGCAGTCCAGGTACGCACTTCTTAAAGGTTTTATTCATTGTGACAGCCTGAAGATGACAAAAGACATGGGTTTAAGCACAGCTAAGGTGGAAGAAACTGGCAGTCCACAAAGGCTGAATGAGTTGAAAATGAAAAGAAAAAAAATCATTACACCATAACTTAATGCATTTACCAAAACTCGAAAATGAAAACATGCAAAATCTTCTGGCTACATGAAATGGTTTTAGCACTAGCTACTGCAAACACATTTTTTTAGAATTACCCACAAATTTGGATGGCGACAAAATGTGCTGTTACCTTAAATACAAGCACATCACTGACATCATGTGTCGCTACTTCAAGGTGCACTTGGCATCAAACGGGCAGCCATTACCAACAACAAACTGAAAATGATGAAATCTATAAGAAGAACTTGTTAACAAAACCAGCAGCACGAAAAACATAAAGATGAATCAAAAACAGAAAATCAAAATCAAGGTGTAAAAGTATGTACAAAAATGAGAGTAGCATGTGTCCAAACTACATAGTTATAACTCTATACAGCAGAAATGACTTTCAGAAGTGTGTTTCTTTTTGTACTTCACAGCTGCACATTTTTTTCTATAGTTGAATAGATGAATGTGCTAGGGATTAACTTCTAGCTCACATCATCGGATGTTCCTGCTTTTTCAATGCCAGTGAATGCACAGCACCAGCACAGTATCTGAAAGCTTCTAACTGTGCAACATATTCTTTCATCAAATCAGGGTTTCTCAGCATGAGATACAAAGAGAGTGCATTTTTTAAATCTGCAAATGCTCTATTGCAGACCTTATTCTATACAATTGTGTGATTCTTCAGACATTTTTTTAATAGATAATGATGCAGCACGCACTGCAAAGCTTCAGATAAACCTTGCATAATGACTAGCAAGGTCTAAAAATCATGAGAGGTGTTTGTATTATTACTATTATTTTTAATTTTATTGATTTTATCAAATAACATTCCATACAAATAACTCAAGTTTTACAGAAAAGAACAAAAAGGTTCAAAACAAACCAACCCCCACCCCTGAGAAGGAGAGCTAGGCCAGCAGAGTAAAACTTTAAGCTAGTAAAAATAAATTAATAAATGAATAAAGGTAAATGGAGTAAAAGATGGGAGAGAACCTACTTCCTCAGTGTAAATGCTCATTCTAAAATGTTATTGATTAGATCCTGCCAGGATTTGAAAAAGTTTTGTACAGATTCTCTAAGTGTGAATTAGATTTTTTTCCAGTTTCAAATAGTAACATCAGTTACCCACTGACTTAGAATAGGTGAGTTAGGATTCTTCCAGTTGAGGAAGATAAGTCTATGTGCAAATAGTGTAGTAAAGGCAATTACAGTTTGTTCATCTTTCTCCACTTTAAGCCCATCTGGAAGTACACCAAACACAGCTGTTAGTGGATTGGGAGAGACTGTGACACCAAGGCTGTCTGATAGGCATTTAAAGATTTTGGTCCAGAATTATGTTAATTTGGTGCAGGCCCAAAACATGTGGCCCAGTGAGGGTGGAGCTCGATTGCAGTGTTCACAGGTTGGATCTTGCCCTGGACACATTTTGGACAATTTTAAATGAGAAAGATAGATATATAATTTTGAGTTGAATAATTCTATGTTTTGCGCTTATGGAGCTCGAGTGAATTCTGTGCATTTCTGCTTTTCATTCTGAGATGTTGAGTGAGAGATCGTTTTCCCACTGTACTCTTGGATCTTTGAAAGGGAGGGACTGTAAAAAGGTTTTATATATTACGGAGATGCTTTCTGAGTCCTCAAGACTGATCAATATTTTTTCCGGCATAGAGGTAGGTGCGAGGTGAGGAAAATTGGGCAAGTTCTGTTTAACAAAGTTTCTAATTTAAAGGTAGTGAAAGAAATGTGTTGCTGGAAAGGAAATTTAGAGTGTACTTGTTTCTAAGATGCAAAGACATGGCTATCTACAAATCCGTAAGTGATTTAATCCTGTACAATTTCCAGTCATTAAAAACTGCGTTCATTTGAGAGGGTGGAAAAAGGTGGTTTTCGTGCAGCGCGGCCAGAGATAAAAGCTTCCCTATCTTAAAATACTTCCTACATTCGTTCCATATTTTGAGTGAGTGAAGCACAATTGGATTGTTAGTATATTGACAATAACTTGTATGAATTGGGGTGCAAAGCAAGGAATATAAAGAGGTACTGTAGGATTTTATTTCTATTGTGGACCAAGCCTGTATATGTTCATCTATTTGTGTCCATGTCCATTTTTTTTATAGCTTGTAAATTTGCTGCCCAGTAATAAAATTGAAAGTTCTGCCTGAGGTCTTTGTAGGGTTGCCCTTTGGATACGTGGATGTTTTGAATTCCAAATAAATAAGTTTATGGTTAAATCTAATTTCTTTAAAAAAAGATCTATTAATTTATATTGGAATGTTTTGAAATAAAAAGAGAAGCTTAGGATGGATATTCATCTTAACAATGTTAATTC
Organism: Erpetoichthys calabaricus; assembly: GCF_900747795.2. NCBI lineage: Eukaryota > Metazoa > Chordata > Cladistia > Polypteriformes > Polypteridae > Erpetoichthys > Erpetoichthys calabaricus. The sequence goes on along the minus strand of NC_041394.2, from coordinate 190,942,975 downwards.
TTCCAGCTAAAGTGAGATGAAGAGTTGACCATCTATGCAAGTCTTGCTCATTTTTTTCCATGCAGACGGCAAAATTTTGTTGATAAAGAGCTTTATGTTTACTTGTGATGTTTACCCCTAGGTATTTAAACTGATCTGCGATGATAAAAGGGAAAGTGTCCAATCTAATATTGCGTGCTTGAGAATTCACTGGGAAGAGCAGACTTTTATTCAAATTGATTCTGAGACCAGACATCTTTTGAAACTCTATTAGTGCTGTTAGAACTGCAGGCACAGTATTTTGTGGATCTGATAAATACAGTTCCATATCATTTGCATATAGAGAAACTTTCTGTTCCAGTCCTTCTCTGATAATCCCCTTTATATCATAAGTATTTTGACAGTGAATTGCCAGTGGCTAAATGACGATTGCAAAAAGTAGTGGCGACAAGGGGCATCCTTGTCTGATACCACGTTCTAGTTTAAAGTATTCTGAATTAATGTTGTTAATACAAACTGAAGCTTCTGGATCCGTATGCAGTAGTTTGATCCATGCACAAATGTTTGGGCCAAACCCAAATTTCTTCAATGTAATGAAGAGGTAGTTCCATTTGACCATATCAAATGCTTTTTCTGCATCTAACAATAATAATACCTCCGGGGTGTTTGACTTTGTGGGTGAATATATTACATAATAAATCCAGTTTGGTCTTGTGATATTACCGAATGCAGCACTTTGTCCATCCTTCTAGGTAGGACTTTAGAGAGTATCTTAACATCATTATTCAGAAGTGAAATTGGTCTATATGATGCACATTGTAATAAGTCCTTATTTGTTTAGGAAAGATGGTAATTAATATTTGGCAAAAAGTTTGAGGTAGCTGCAGTGTGCTGGCGCCCTGAAAAGGGGTTTGTTTCCTGCCTTGCGCCCTGTGTTGGCTGGGATTGGCTCCAGCAGACCCCCGTGACCCTGTAGTTAGGATATAGCGGGTTGGATAATGGATGGATGGATGGATGGAAGTTTGAGGTAGAATTTTATTTTCTCTAGCTTCTGTAAATGTTGCTAATAGATGGGGAGCTAGCTGGGTTGAGAATTTCTTATAAAATTTGGCAGGGTAGCCATCAGGGCCTGCTGCTTTCGCACTCTGAAATAAGCTTATAGCATCTAGCAATTCTGAGAGTGCCAAAGGTCTAGCCGATTCCTCTGCACTAAGAGTATCTTTTTGTGATATCTGTAATGCATCCAGAAATGCATTAGATTGTGTCTTGTCTTCTATAAACTCAGTAGAATATAAGGATTTACAGTAGGCTCTAAAAGTGTGCATTATATTTTATGGTCTATGATTTTGTCTCTGTTTATGTTGATGATTGCTGGGATGGCATTGTGAACTTCTTGCTTGTGGATTTGTTGAGCTAAGATCTTATTAGCTTTATCTCCATGTTCATAATAATGATGTCTTGATTTAAATATGAGTTGTGCAGTTTCTTTAGTTGTTAAGATGTTGAGTTCTGAATGCAGTGTTTGTATTATTTAATGTAATAACATCATCTAGACCCACTCAGTTATTTTGCATTTGATTTTAAAATATGATTCATCATTTGCTGAAATGTGAGCAGGCAAGCTGCTGGACATGTAACATCTTTAAGAGGTAAATAAAGCAGTCTTGACACAGCTTGACTCCTCAAGAGGCACCTGCCACTATCTCTTTGTGAAGTCAATGGTTGAAATATGAGTCCCTTGTCCAAGCTTTTCTAAGAGATCAGCAGCCTGTGGCATGTGATAAGCATTACATTTTAACACCTTATTTAATCAGCTAAAGTCTATTCAAAATACTATATAGTCCTTTTGGGGGTACACCACTCACTATGACAATTCTTATGCTCAGCTCAACCCCCTGTTTTACTTCCTGGGGAGCAGCTGCTCTGCGGGTCTTCAACAATCTACAAGGGTATGTCTGTGTTTTCAGGCCAGGTTTAGTAATTATGTTATGCTCAACCAGAGATTTTTTTTTTCAGAAAAATTAGGAGATACACTTATAAACCTTTCATTGAATGAACCCCTCCTTTTGCCTTTGACTGTTATGCCAATCCTTTAATAGGTTCGTGTGCAAGAGCTGAACAAGCTTCCTCCGAACTGGGATGTTAATCTTATAATGTACTGAGGTTATTTAGTCCTTCTCCTATATTGGGGCCCCCTGCCACTTTGCTAAGAGGCTTGTAGGGATTCACAGGCATGAAAAATGGTAAAACTGTGCTCCTTGTTTTTGACTCATTATGTACAATGCATTTGATCATTTGCTTCAAGTTCTTGTTAAATCTTTCAGTTACCCTATTAGTTTGAAGATACTTACCCAATTCTCTCATTAGCTGGGAATTAAAGGGGTACCCTGACTATGATCAGTTAATATTTCCAAGGGAATGAATGAAAACATCAATCAATAATTTCTCTGGTACAATCTGAAAAATTATCTGTTTGGGTGGTTAATTAACATTTGAATAGGTACCATTCAAAGAGTAACAGGAAAATAGTTGTTCTCTTCAATATTGCCCTCTGAGAGGCACCTTCTGTCATCTGTTTTGTCCCACCTCTGTGATTCTGAATCTATTTAATGAGAATGATATGTGCCAAAGGACAGTGGTGAATGACTTGTGATAAGGGTTATCTCTAAATTAATATTACTGAAAGTAATATATACCATACCATACCATTTTTATTTGTTAAGCACTTAAAAATACAGCATTACAACTGACCAAAGCGCTGTACAGTTAAAACAAGCAAGACTAAAAGCAAAATATTAAAAACAAACATTAAGAGAGAATTAAAACAGAGACACTAAAAACAGGTCAGGGGACCCAATAAAACAGAGAAATAGCAAAAAGCAAGTGGAAATAAGACAGGTTAAGAATTAAAAGCCAATGTGAAGAAGTGCGTTTTTAGGTGTGATTTGAATGTGGCGACTGAAGCGGCCTGCCTAACCACTAAAGGTAAGGAGTTCCAGAGCCTGGGTGCACAGACGGAAAAAGCCCTTTCACCACGAACTTTAAAACGTGCCTTGGGAACGGTTAGGAGCAGCTGATCTGCGGATCTAAGAACACAAGGGGGATTGTGACGATGGAGCAAGACACTCAAGTAGGCAGGGGCTAGACCATTTAGTGCCTTATAGGTTAAGAGGAGTATCTTAAAATCAATTCTGAAGCTAACCGGCAGCCAGTGTAGGGTTTTTAAAATCGGTGTAATGTGTTGGCTTCTGCTGCTTCCAGTTAAAAGCCTTGCAGCCGCATTTTGAACCAATTGGAGTCTAGAAAGAGTGGCTTTACTAATACCATATAGGCAGGAATTAGAATAGTCGAGCCGGGATGTAATGAATGCATGGATTACTGATTCCAGGAGGTGGTAAGGCAGAATTGGTTTGAGTTTGGCAATTCGCCTGAGATGGAAAAAGCAGGATTTTACTGTGCTGTTGACTTGAGCATCCATTTTCAGGACCATATCCATTTTGATTCCAAGATTGGAAGCAGACGAAGTTACTGGAATGGGAAGAAAGTCGAGGCCAAGGGGTAGGGTCTGTTTGCGGTCAGGACTAAAAACAATGACCTCGGTTTTTGAATTGTTCAGGTGAAGGAAGTTTACAGCCAGCCAGTCCTTAATGTCAGATAAGCAGTCGAGAAGAGGTTTAGTGGAGTCAGTTGACTTGAGGGAGAAATAAATTTGGCAGTCATCAGCATATAGGTGATACGAGATTGCGTGTTTTCTAAAAATTGCACCAAAAGGCAGGATGTAAATTGAAAAAAGTAGTGGCCCCAAAATGGAACCCTGGGGGACACCACATGGGAGTGGGACTGATTCAGATAAAAAATCATCTAGCATGACTCTAAGAGTCCTGTTGCAGAAATATGACCTGAACCAGTCGAGGGCTAAGCCAGATACACCAGCCCAGGATTTCAGTCGGGAGATCATGATGTCGTGGTCGATTGTATCGAAGGCAGCAGATAAATCGAGAAGAACCATAATCACGTAGAGTCCTGAGTCCAATGCCAAAAGGACATCATTTAGGACACGTAAATGTGCGGTTTCTGTGCTGTGTTGGGGCCTAAAGCCTGACTGAAAAAGGTCCATTACCTGATGGTCCTGTAGGTGATGAATTAATTGCTCATAAACTACTTTTTCGAGTAATTTTGACAGGAAAGGTAGTTTGGAAATTGGACGAAGATTGGAGAAGACGGCAGGGTCAAGATCAGGTTTTTTCACGATTGGATGTACAACTGCGTGTTTGAAAGCACGAATATCTATAGCCGAAGATAGACTACTAGTTATGATCTTTAAGACATCATATCAAATCACAGGAAAGACATCTTTCAGCAGTCTGGACGGCACCACATCGTCCGGAGAGCCCGAAGGCTTCATTGAGGCGACGATTTTTTCCAGATGGGGGAGCAAAATGGGTTTAAAGCTGGTGAGGGAGCCGTGTACAGGAACGGCTAAATCAACAGAGCCAGAAGAAGAAATGGAGATCTGGGATCTAATGTTCATGACCTTATCCAGAAAAAACGTAAGGATCTGATTACAAAGAGCATTGGAGGGAGAAGAGAAAACAGTTGCAGCTGGAGAGAGGACAGCATTCAGTGTTTTGTATAAGACACGTTGATTGCCAGAATTTTTTGAGATGATGTCAGTGAAAAAACGGTTCCTTGCACCTCTGACTGCTCTCTGGTATTGAGACCACATGTCTCTCATGCAGTCAAAGGTAACAGTGAGACCATCTTTCCTCCATTTACGTTCTAGCCGCCTACAGTTTTGCCTGATGGAGCGAGTTTGTTCATTTAGCCATGGGTCATGCTTGACTTTGGATTGTCTCCGTTTGAGTGGGGCTACAACATCCATCACAGAACAGCAGGAAGTATAGAAGGTTTGCAATAAAACATCAGCATCCGTGGATTTACATGATGTGGAGATTGATGAAAAAGCAGCTGCAAAATCTTCAGCAGCAGAAGGGGAAAAGACACGGAAGGGACGTGTAGTGGTGGATTTACCATGCTCAGCAGAGACCAAATCCAAATTAAACAGAACAGGCGAGTGATCAGAAAAACTGGGAGGCAGAATGTCCAAGTCACTGATTCTGAGACCGCGAGAAAGAACCAGGTCCAGTGTGTGAGTCTGTCCATGTGTTGGTCCATTCACTAGTTGAGAAAGACCAAAGGAGTCAATAATGTCCAGAAAGTCTTTTGCTCCAGGTTTAACGGGACAGCAAACATGGATATTAAAATCACCCAAACAAAGGAAGCGATCATATCTGCAGGTAATATCAGCCAAAAAAGCTGCAAATTCGTCTAAAAAGTCCTTATTATATTTTGGGGGGCGATAGATGAGTGTGCACAGCAGCGGTGGAGAACAGACAAGTTCAAACATACAGAGCTCAAAAGTTAAAGGGGAAAATGAAAGCGGAAGGGAAGGGCGTTTGCAGATAAAATTAGATTTAAATAAGGTCAATAAGCCCCCGCCACGGCGCTGCGCTCTCGGCGTGTTGATAAAGGAACATCCCAGGGGCAAAACTTCAGTGAGTGAGAGCATCTCACCCGGTAAAATCCAGGTTTCAGCAGTACATAAAAAATCCAGGCCATTGGAAAGAAAAAAGTCTTTCAGGATGAAAGTTTTGTTCATGACCGATCTGGCATTTATCAGCGCAAAACGAACCGGCTGGGACGACGCACCAGCCGTTGCGGCTGACATTGTCGTGATATATACAGCATAAGTGGGCAAAAGTAGGGTTACAGATGTTTGTATGGAAAAGACATACAGGTTATGATTATTACATTTGCTTTATTAATTCAATAGCTTTATTAACTTTATTAATTCAAAAGAATGTCATAATAGCACAGTAAACTTAGGTTCAATCTCGTAAGAACCCAAATTGCCAGCCTTGTATACTCACAGCTATAAAGCTACTTTATATATCGTCAAGCTTGTGTCACAAACTTGCACAAGAGAGTACAGCAGGTTTTCCAAAGAGTAGAAACTTTATTGCTGTTCTGGCAGATACAAACACAAGTCTCTTTCAGAGGTGATCCAGCCTCACAAGGAACATCTGTCAAACTTGACGCATCGTCCCCGACTCCTGCTCAAAAGAACACAAAATCTTCTTCATGAAGGGGGTACAATGGCTCAGTAGCACCAGCCAAGGCAAAGGGAGTCTGGGGGAAGAGAGACAGGACAGTGAGACATCAGGATGGCCACGGCTCAGTCTTTTAAATGTTTGAAGCCCCACGCAAGGAGCGCGTCACGTGGCAAGCCAGCAAGCCTGCAACTGATCCCGCAAAAAGGAGCTGTAAGAGTGTGTTTGTTTCCCATTGAAAAACTGCTTAAGAGGGTGTTTCTGAAGGGCTACAAATGTCCCCCTGCAGCAGCAGTCACAATATATACAGTATGCATAATTTACTGTAGAAGATACTCTGTTCATCATCCTAGGACAATAATAGAATCATTTTGAATCTAAACACAAGAGCATCTTTTATCTCAGGAACAAATGTCTCTTTAACATAAATTCTATTGTTATGTTAATCATGAATTGAATCTATTTTAACTTATGTCCGGCTGGCTTGGTTTGGAAGTATTAATCTTCGAAAGAAAATAGGATTAATGAAATAGTGAAATGGTACAATAAGGCAATGTGGCTTCAACTGTCAAAAGGATCTTTGTACTAGTGTTACAGTTTCATCAGGCGGAGCTCACTTCTGGCTATTAGTTTACAGCAACACAGTAGCAACAGTTAACAAGCGTTCACAAAATTTAGGTACCTATGGAAAATGTACATGAGAAGAAACTTGAAACAAAATGAATATCAATTAAACTACAAAGAGCAGGGAGCAGATTAGAAAAAAACAAAATCAAAATAACTCAAATAATAATATCTCAGAGACTGAAGCAGCTTCTTCTGTCCAGTTTGGAAATAACTGAATATCTGTGAGACACACATATGCTGTCGTGTTAAGCACAAAGTTTTGAACAATAAGTTGAAAACTTTTCTTTTGGTACTTCTTCATCCATGTAGGTTACACACTTTCTTTTCAAGTTATTGTGGTTTGTCCTTTTTCTCCTAAACGCCGTTAAATTCTGAATATGAGGTATAGTCATTTCAATTTAATCAGTTCATAGTAAATAGATTTTTCTGAGCGGATGGTTGTGAGGCTCTCACTCTACTTAACATGTAAATCTATTTGACTATATTTTATCAGATGATGATGATGATGATGTCAGAGGATATCACAATACCAATTGATGCCAATCAAGGATGAGCATCCCATTGTTTGACTGATTTTTAGTATTTCAAATGGTGCATAAGTTTACTCTTCTTATTCATTAGCAAAAGACAGTTATTATCAGTTAGGTAAATTAATGAGGTCTGCACACATAGAAAAGAATCTGGTATGGCCCCACCAGAAGTTCAATGGCACAGTGGTAGTGCTGCTGCTTTGCAGTAAGGAGATTGCGGTTTCGCTCCCAGGTCCTCCCTGTGTGGAGAGTGCTTGGAGTAGTGAGAAAAGCGCTATATAAATGTAAAGAATTATTATTACAAATGCTACTGTCAAGCACTGACTTTGCATCCTTTCAGGGGTTGTAGCTTTTGATATTATAGTATTATAGAGTATATTAAAATATGGTAGGAGAAAATGACATAAATTAAGCAAAACTTTCAAAAATGCGTGAAGTCAAAAACATAATTTCCTTTAATTGTTGAAATGTTATTTGAATGTGACAGATTACATCATTATCCATCCATCCATCCATTATCCAACCCGCTATATCCTAACTACAGGGTCACGGGGGTCCGCTGGAGCCAATCCCAGCCAACACAGGGCACAAGGCAGGAAACAAACCCTGGGAAGGGCGCCAGCCCACCACAGGGTGCACACACACACACTCACCCACACACCAAACACACACTAGGGACAATTGAGAATCGCCAATGCACCTAACCTGCATGTCTTTGGACTGTGGGAGGAAACCGGAGTACCCGGAGGAAATCCACACAGACACAGGGAGAACGTGCAAACTCCACGCAGGATGGACCCGGGAAGCGAACCCGGGTCTCCTAACTGCGAATAATACATCATTATACCTATGTATATGTACTGAATTTGCCAACTAAAATAATACAGGGAGATTCACTCGAAAGAGGCCCCGAATATTCTGTTTTAACTGCCGTTAGGATGAAGCAATCTGAACCAAAAAAATACACTATATACCTTGACATATGTGTAATCAATTGCATTACATGTGATGCTAGAAGTGGTTTCCATTTTCTGCCAGACACATTTCGACGCAGCGCTCCATGTTCCTGAACATATTGGCAAGCATCTCAGGTGGAATAGCAGCAATTTCACGTTGGATGTTTTCCTTCAAATCTTCCACAGTATGAGGCTTGCTCCAAAAGACTTTTCCTTTGAGCATAACCCAAAGGAAGAAGTCTGGTGGTGTCTGATCCGGTGACTGTCGGGGCCAAAGCCCCTTTGAAATTACCTTGTTGCCAAAGAAGGACTCAATTTCTGCCATGCTTCTTGCTCATGTGTGACACGTTGCTCCATCTTGCTGGAAGTAACCTTCCATTAACTCATGATCATCCAGTTGATTCTGACATCGTTTAATGAATTGGTAACCCAATAGATTCGTTCCATGATGATGCGCTGCTCAATACTGTACACCACCATCCTGATGAGAAGTTGAGTGACTGTTTGAAGGGGTATGGGCAGTATGCACACAGAAGTTGCAAACGGAGGTTAAATGTAACAACGGCTGTCCGGTGCCTACCTCATCGCCGTGACGCAAGGGGCATCCCAGCTTGTTCGAAGCTCCATATACTGAGGAGTACATTGCACGTTGTTTCGTTCAGATTGCTTCATCCTAGCGAGAGTTATTACAGAATATTTAGGGCCTCTTTTGAGTGAATCTCCCTGTAAATCTATTCATTAAGTAACAAGTTTAAGATGCTCCTATTATTTCAAGCTATATAAAATTCCCTTGGTGGAATATCTTTTTGTTCAATTTAATGACCACATGGGCAGAGCCATCAGTAGTGTGTCTGCCTGTGGAGAGAGTGTCGACTTTGTCAAGAAGTTTACTTAAGTCAGCAGCGACATTCATGAGCATGGCGGGTCATGAGTTCTCTTGAAAGGGGTGTGTGGCACTCTTGATATCTTTGCAAAAGGACGAAGTTTCAAGTCATTACAATCCTGGTGCTCCCTATCTTGCTATATGGTTGTGAGACATTGATGCTATCCAGTGACCTGAGATGAAGACTGGACTGGGTGGGACTGGACTGCTTGTCTGCCTGGACTATTTCATCATGTGGTAGGTGCAGCAACTTGCTGTACTGATGCATGCTCCCCAACCTGACCTGACCTGACCTGAATGTTCATACATACCCAGGTATGTATTTAAGTGTTTTATTCATATTTACATAATGGAAAAGGCTTCTATGAAATCTATAGATATAAACTTATTGTTTAGATATCCTATATTTAAGTATAAGATATAAAATATATAAAATTTTATGCATCAGATAAACAAAACTACATCATGCACAGAAATTTGCAAAGCTGGCTTGTATTTAATTTGTTGTTTTATTGTACTTTTTGCTCATTTTAAATATTATTTTTCATCCTTTTATGTTATTTATTATGTACTGTTTCTTTAATTGTGGTTCCATTTCCTGTGTTCTGTGGATGGTACCCCAAGAGACAGGGCCATCCTGATGTCATTGATGTTGAGAGTTTTCTCTGGCTACATAATGGGCGAGAGAAGAGGATCTCAGCAGTGGTACTTTGGGTTTGTAGTGAAGTTTAAGTAAGTATTGTTTTTTTTTGGATTTACTGGCTCTTGGTTTATTCCTTTTGTTACTGTGTCTCTGATTACCAGGTTTCTATTTTGAACCTTGTTTGCTGTGGGTTGCTTTTTTAGACAAATCCTATACCTCCCTTTGCTCTTTTGAACATTTTGTTACATTTTTCATTAAGAAACCAATATTTATAAAAATTCTTTTTTACTTTTAGTCTTTACGTCGGAGGTTTATGGTTATGCCCTCTTTTGTAAGGTATTTTGGTATATTTTGAGACATTTCTGCTATTTTGAACCTTTAAAAGTCTTTTCCCAATTTTTGGGCCAGGTCAGGCTGAAGCCTGCATGTAGTTGTTGGGGCAAAAGTAGTTTTGTGGCTATTTTTAGAAGATTCTTTGCCCAAACTCAATGTTACAACAAAGTGCACCACTCACACTACATGTCCAAGATGAGCTATATTTTTTACAAGGCTGAAGCTGATGTTAACAGGTTGCGGCAGATGACCAGGGACCTTGCCCCACCAGGATACCTGGAGCAAGGAAAGACTGGGATAGGGGCAATATCTCCCCTGGGCGCAAGAGGGCAGCCCCCCTGGTTTCCATCAGGGACCACGGATATGGAGCTGGGAAGCTCAACCTTGTGGGGGTCAGTGGCCACCACCAGGGTGCACCTGGATGGTTCCCAAGCCCTGGAGGACAGCACTTCCGCCACACCAGGAAGTGCTGCCACTCCAAGAACTGTGTATGCCCGGAGTGCTTCCAGGTGTAAGGGCAGCACTTCCACCACACCAGGAAGTGCTGCCGGAAGACCATCTCAGAGCACCTGGAGCATATCCGGGGCGTTATAAAAGGATCCGCCTCACTCCATTCAGGGAGCCGGAGTCAGGAGAAGAATGACAGAGCTTGCGAGAGAGGAGTGTAGGCGGTCTGAAGAAAGTAAAGGACTAAGTAGTCATGTGTGAGTTGGTGGAACCGGATTGTGTAAATACTGTAAATAAACTGTGTGTTGTGGGCATCTGGTGTCGTGTCTGTCTGTGGCCGGGCTATCTTTTACAAGGTATTTCTAGAAAGCTTTTTAAAACAGCTTCCTTTATTTCTAATATTTTTGACCCTAAAAAGGTGGGGGAAATTCTTTGAAAAACTGAAGACCAGATTGCTATTATCAAGATAACACTTGTTTACCTTTGCCTGTACAACACTGATGGGAAGTATTTAGGTATTGCCTTTTGCAATACTTTAAATTTTAAAATATGAATCCCTTTGACCACCAAAAAATGTAACTTCTGTTGGAAAAGCTTTTTTGCTTATATAAATTAATGAGTAATTTGAACATTTTTTGAACATTTGAACATTTTTTAAACCTGCTTTACCCATTACAAGGATGCACATTTTATAGCATTACATGTAAACTACCCTGGGCAGGAGGCCAGACCATGGTATGGCATACTAACAAACGTGCACAATCAACTTGGAACAATTCAGAGTACCCATGCAGCCTAATTGTGCACCTTTGGACTGTGAATGACAACTGAGTCCCCAGAGAAAAAAAAAAATTTTACCCAATATGCAAACAATAAGCAAAAGAAGCCAAAGCCAGTAATCTAACTGTAGACTCATTAAAAAGAAATTCTCAAGACTTGCCCTCGAAAATGCTTGCTTTAGAAAACAACTGGGTACCTTTGTTCAGCAAAAAATAAAACTGTTAACCTACAAAGATTCTAAAGTTTAAAAGCATTTGCTTTATTGATAAGAGAAGTCATGTTTGCCACTTTTTCAGAGAGCAACTAGAAATAACCTATTTTTTCATCTATGCAAAAAAAGCTCTTTCTCTAAACTAAAACATAACTTTTTAAGAGTAGTTTTAATGTTATAAGTACCATTATTTCCTCATATGTTTTAAGTTTATTAAGTAATTTTTATTTCAGTGGATAAAATGGAAAAAAATCTAGCATTAATATCAAATCTCCCTAGCAAATTCATATATTAATAAGTAGCATTATACTTTTTTGTACTATAATTTACTATACATTACTTGCAAATACATTTTATATGGATAATATTCCATTTGTTATAAATTTTCACAAAAGTTTCAATGGCAGCAACAATATATTTCCTTTTCCATTGAAGCTTCCCATATTTTTTCTGAATCAGATTCATGAACTTACAATACAATACAAAACTTTATCCAAGGATATTTCCGGTTTAAAGTAAAACAAAATACACAGCTTATTAACCCTCAGTGTTTGGATAATATTAGTTATAATTGTCTAAATGCCTGCAAAGTGTTTGAAGAATATAAGATATATTCATTTTTCATACCTCTTCCATGTGCATGTAACACAATTTGCATTTATCTTTCTTAGATCTAGCATTTTGATGCTATGCATTACAGTGAACAGCAGAATCTACTAAATGCTCAGGTGCTTAATGTCTATACATTGTACAGCAATACTATAAGGGTTGCCCAGAATATTTTGCAACATGGCTATTTTATTGGTAATGTATTATAGAATTGCTTGAAAATACTCAAAGGAAATCTGAATATTTTTGTACAGTCCTCATTTGCAAAACAATCCCCATTACCTTCAAGTTTCTTTTCACCAAGTCTTTTATACTGGAGTAAGTGGGACTCACCAGGGGCCTCATGTATAACGTCATCCGTAGAATTCACACTATAATACGGCGTACGGACAAAAGCGGAAATGTACGTACGCACAAAAAAAATCCAGATGCATAAATCTGTGCATTCACCAACTTCCATGTTCTTCCGCTACATAAATCCCGGTCAGTGTGAAAAGTAACGCATGTGAACGCACCTGAATTACGCCTCTTTGAATATGCAAATCAATATAAATAGCCTTTAAGCTCAGCCTTCTGTGAAAAGACAATGGCAAAGCACAGGGAAAATAGAAGAATTTCAGTGAATATCAAGTGGAGGCAAGGAAAAATGTACTATTTGTTGGTTTAACCTTCCTCTTGTGTTAGGGTCAGCACCGACCCGTTTTACTTTTTAAATGCATAAAACTACTACCTAATTTTGCTTATTGCATCAAGGCTTTTTGACTTTGTCAGGAATCTGTATTTAATTAAAATAAAACAAAAAAAAACAATTGTACTAAATTATAAAATGCTCTGGTGAAAAATATTACCTTTGTGTTGGTAGGGTCAGTTTTGACCCAGTTATAATTTAAGGTTATAAAACAATAGTTAGGGTCAAAACAAAAATCCTAAACACACTTTGAGGGGCTTCTCTCTTTGCCTGTGTGTCTCCTTACCTGAACAAACAAAACAAACAAAGACAGACATGTTCAGACATGTAAGGCTTGCATAAGACAAATTTAGTTTAGCGTTGGTGACTTGCAGAGTACACATCTCCTGTTTGCAGCAGTCAAAAATGAGAAGAAGATTTACAGTAAGCCAAGCTCTGGATCATATCTTTTCTGAAAATGAGGCAGAGGACACAGAACAGCATAGTGATACAGATGAGCAGGTTTCTGAGGAGGAAGACATTGTAGAGTATCTACCAGTAAGGCACAGACACATCTGATGAGTCTGATGAGGAGGTCACCGATGCTGAAGCTGTACTCACTCCTGCTGAAACGTTCAAATCCAAAAGTGGTAACATCTGTTGGAGCTCAGTACCTCCTGACTTACATGGCAGGGCAGCTGCTGCAAATGTCATCAAAATGACCCCTGGAATCACAAGGTTTGCTGTGACGAGAGTAAGTGACATCAAGACATGTTTTGATCTGTTTATGCCATTGTCACTAAAGAAAGTCATGATTGCTATGACAAACCTTGAAGGAAAAAGGTTCATGGCGACATGTGGAATGACATTGATGAGGAATACCTGGATGCTTATATTGGTGTTCTTCTTCTTGCTGGTGTTTACAAATCCAGCAGTGAGGCCACTGATAGTCTCTGGGATGCGTCGACAGGCAGAAATATTTTCCAGGCAACAATGTCACTTCAGTCATTTCGAATGATATCAAGAGTCCTTAGATTTGACAACAGAGAAACTAGAGAAAAATCTGACAAGCTTGCTCCCATCAGGGATGTCTGGGAAAGGTGGGTGCAGCTCCTTCCACTGATGTTCAACCCAGGGCCAGAGGTAACAGTAGATGAACGTTTTGTCCCTTTCCGTGGAAAATGCCCTTTCCGGCAGTACATGCTTAGTAAGCCAGGGAAATACGGCATAAAAATTTGGGCAGCCTGTGATGCAAAAACCAGCTATGCATGGAATCTGCGGATTTACACAGGCAAACATGCAAGTGGCATTCCTGAGAAAAATCAAGGAAAACGTGTAGTCCTCGACATGACTACTGGCCTGCGGGGTCACAATATCACATGTGACAATTTCTTTACCAGCTATGACCTTGGACAAGAACTTCTCAGGTGAAAACTTACCATGGTGGGCACAGTAAAAAAAAATAAACCTGAGCTGCCTGCCGAAATTTTGCAGGTGAAGGACAGGGCTCCACTTTCTTCAAAATTTGCTTTTACAGACACCACCACGGTTGTTTCATATTGTCCAAAAAGCACCGGAGTGTGATACTTATGTCCACTTTTCACAAAGACGCAGCTGTGTCATCTGCAAGTGACAAAAAGCCCATAATTATCTTGGACTATAATAAAAACAAAGGTGGAGTGGACAACCTGGACAAGCTGACTGCCACCTACACTTGCCAGAGAATGACCAGGAGATGGCCAATGGTTGTGTTTTATAACATTCTAGATGTGTCTGCATACAATGCATTTGTGTTGTGGACCCACATTCACCTAGGGTGGAACTCAACCAGAAAAAACAAGCGGAGAATGTTTCTTGAGGAGTTAGGAAGTTCCCTTGTCAAGGCACACATTAAGCGAAGGGAACGGATGCCCTGGGACCCAGCCGCTGTAGCCTTGGTCAGACAGCTGCAGAGCTCACGTAGCACTCCATCCACACCATCAGCAACACAGAGAGCATCAGTGCCAGCATCCTCTTCGGCCAGCACTGCCTCAACATCAACCTACACAGCCACAGCCACAACCCCACTGAGGCCACCTGATTCTAAAAGAAAGAGGTGTCAGGTCTGCCCTAGCAATAAAGACAGAAAGACAAACGTACTCTGCTTCTACTGCAAAAAATAGATTTGCAAAGAACACACTAAAAGTGTCACTTTTTGCCACACATGCATCTAAATGCACATACATGTTCTTGCACACAAAGACGTTTTTTGGAACTAGTGCCTCATTTCTATTGGTTTGATTTGCTTGATTGTTCGTTGTTTGTTTGACCTTGCAAATCCACATTTTGAGATTTACTTGTTTAGCTTTCCATTTATATTAAAGTTATTTTTGAAAATACTTTTTTGCCTGTTTCTTTGAAATAAATATATATGGGTCAAATTTGACCCGTAATACCATAGATGTTACTATAGTAATTAATATTGTAATAAAAAATATATATAACAAATTTATTTAAGAGTTGTGTTCTAATACCCCTCAGTAATAGTCAGGTAACATAACAACCTTTTATTTATTTAAATAATTCTCTTGAGGTTCATTTAATCATTTTTTAAAATTGAAAATGAGAGGTATGCTGTTAAAGTAAAAGCTCATGAGGTCACAGCAAAAATATTAAAAACATTCTTTTAATGGACAAGGAAGCATAACAAAGTAACCAAGAGGTAAGGAAAAAAATTGGATGATAAATAATTGTTTTGAGGGTAATATGGCTGATTAAACACACGGGTCAAAACTGACCCGTTAACATAAGAGATAGTAACAGAAAGCTAACATAAGAGGAAGGTTAAACAGTGGTATAAACAACAAAAAGAAGGTGATCGAGTGACATAGAGTGTCGGAGAAACTCAAAAGCTCAAGTTCACAAAGTCGCACAGTGCCTGAAATAAAAAAGAAGTTGTCACATTTTAAAGTCGCCGTGAAAAGGCGAGTCGTAGCCCACCGTCTGAGTGTCCTATGAAAGCTTATTAGGGTACAGAGAAAAAGAAATAGGCACACAATGGGGAAAAAAGCACGAAATGTAAACTTTAATCTTGAAATTGCCACTTTAATCACATAGTTTATTTTGTAATTAGTAGAACATCATAAACCTCATCTTAAAAATCATTTAATTTACCAGTTTCTCAAATCCCATCATAACTAAAGTAGCACGTTAAATGCTTTGTTTTGTATTTGATCTTCTATGTGCTCTATGTGTGTGAATCAATACGTGCTTCCGGGCTTTCTCTTCCTCCGACAGGACACACGGGAACACGGTGGCGCAGTGATTGTTCATGTCTCCCGCAAGATGCTTGCTGCGCCATGCGCGACCTACAATGAAATACTTTATTGTAGCAGTACTGTCTCTTTGTACTAACCTCCAATTCCTGTCCTTACTTTTCTTTCTCCAAATACCCAATCGCCACACAATCAGCTCTGTAATAGACATTAAGCCATCTGTAAGCTTAGAACACCGATTCTTCAAAACTTTTAAGGAACATTAAAATATCTTTGTAGTACGTTTTTAATTATTCTATCCATCTATCCTTCCAGTGTCGCGCCAGCACCAGCAAGAATACAGCGCGTGGCAGGAACAATCCATGAACAGAGCACCAGATCCTTGCTAATGGCTCAGGTTGTGCAATATTATAAACTGCAAGTTTACAGTGAGGTGATTGAACTAATAAGTACAAATAGTTCTACAAGGAGCACTTGATGGACTGATTGAGAGCGTTTATAGTTCATGGGATGAAACTGTTTCTGAACCGCGAGGTCCGTACAGGAAAGGTTTTAAAGCATTTGCCGTGTGAGAGCAGTTCATTAGACAGCATGGCTGAGACAGCGTGTGCTTGAAGCTGTCATTCACATTCAGATACATTGATATAAATACTCCGAGTGGTGCAGTGAGAGTAATATGGAAAAGATGATCCGCGGTGGCAACCCCAGGAGTTGCTGAAAGAAGAAGAAGGTGCAGTGAGAGTAACAATGCTAAACAAGCTATTGTATTTAGAATAGTTTGACCATTCAGTGGACTATTATATTGTTACAGGTTAATTACAATCAGATGCATTAAACTAATAAACAATATGCGGTTAATTTCAGTGTATTTATAAAGCCACATCAGGGATGTGGATCTAAAAAAGAAAGGGAAACCACATTGGAACAGTAGCACTGCTTTGCCGCTGGGTGCCGCCAGTCTGCAAATCAGAGCGGAGAACTTGCATATGCCAGGGTATGAGCTACAGTGGAAATGTGCGTGGCTTTATGCCAAGTTTAGGTTTTATACATCGCAATTTGGATGTGGAAATGTTCGTACGCAACATTTTTGTGCGTACGCACCGTTTATACATGAGGCCCCTGGTCTTCCATCAAGGACTGAAGTAGCCAACAATTTTACTTTGACATTTCAAAAGAAATTTTAATTCTCCTTTGGACATTTCTTTCAAAAAAGTAATGTTTCAGAAATCTGAACTATAAATAGTTACAGGCCCTTCACAGCCGGCAACAACAGGAAATTAATCAGTGCCATTTTTTGCATAACTTTGAACAGAAATTTAAAGTCTGTGAAAGCTATTGAGCCACCACAAGCCTGTTTGGACTACATTTTTAACTACATTATATTGTAAAGTAGTGTTAAAAAGCATGTACAGTATTTAATGCAGTCTACTTACACATGTAATTGCATTCAATTATCACAGTTAATGTTTAATATTGTTAATTGTTACAAAAACATTTGATAACCAATAATGTGACTTACTTTTTGATTAACTAAATAATTTAAATGCTCTGAATAAGATAACTAAGGGTTCATTTGCTAGTTTTTTTTCCTGTATAAACCACAAAACAGATGGTCCTTTGTGCAAAATCTTAAAGTAAAGGCTCTATAAAACTGTCACACAAAATCAGAACCTCTGACCGAAAGCTTGTAGGCTACAATCTCATACATTCTAAAAATATGTTACAAAAATACAGTATATCCTCTAAGAATTTTGGTGGAGGGAAGTTTCTTCAATAAGACAATAAAGCCTGTTTAAAAATAAATTAATACATTTTCTGTTCTCTAGTTTTAATGGTAAGAACTTTTTTTATTGTTTAGATGTTAACAAAAACAAAACATAAATCATGTCACACATGTGCGCATGGGACGCTCAAAAGAAGGTAATTCCCGGTCAGACCTGGGGGTGGTAGAGTGCATTAATCCTTTCTCTTATCTCCCCACAGAACAAATGCGGGACATTTGAATGGTGTGGGGGGAATGATCATGGGTAAAAGGTGGCAGTGAAAGTGAAAATCTGTTAAAAAATTGGTTGAGGGCATTAGCTCTGTCCAAATTCCCTTTTAGCACCTGTGCCCTGGATTGCTTGAGTGCAGTAATTATACCTAGTGCATTCCAGACACCCTTCATGTTATTCTGAGTGTGTTTGTTTTCTGTTTTAGTTTTATAAGGATCCGTATCTTCACTCATCTTTTTCTTTAGCACATATTGTATGTCCTTCAGAGCCTCTTTGTCACCAGATTTTAATGCTGTCTTTTTCTTTTTCAAGAGACCTTTTAGCTCCTTATTAATTCAGGGTTTGTAGTGTGGAAAGCGACACACTGTATTTGTGAGTACCACTGTGTCAACACAGAAGTTAATATAGTCTGTGATGCAGTGACTGAGTGCCACAATATCATCCCCATGTGACTCACACATCATTTCCCGGTCTGTCATTTGGAGGCAGTTATTCAGAGCCATTCAGCCTCCAGGCTCCCCTTCCTCACATTTCTGGTGGTAACAGGATGCTGTCTAATGACAGGCATATAGCTGGGAATAAGATGAATCTGGCTGTGGTCAGATTTGCTTAACACTAGAATTACCAAAACCTATGAAAAAACTGGCCCACCTTAAATCCCTTCGCACCTCTCCATCAGCGACTTTTGTGTTGTAAATGTGTCGATAAACCCAAGCAGCAAGCAGCCTGTTACCATTCTTTTCTCACGATTATGATACAACCCCCACCCCACCACCCCAGATCTGATGCTATTAGTTTTTATTTGAAACTGGGAAAAAACAAACGCTGGTCAATCTGCCTTCTTGGTATCTCATTATCACTTGAATTTTTTTTATTCAGTTTTATTGAGTGTTTCTGCTCACACTGAATTAGTATGCACCTTATGGTCCATGATGTCAAAGTCGCACTGACAAAAAAAACATAGACATAGGTATATATGATATTTGGAATAATTCATTTTATGACCTGTATAGTCTACTTCTTCTTTCGGCTGCTCCCGTTAGGGGTTGCCACAGCAGATCATCTTCTTCCATATCTTTCTGTCCTCTGCATCTTGCTCTGTTACACCCATCACCTGCATGTTCTCTCTCACCACATCCATAAGCCTTCGCTTAGGCCTTCCTCTTCTCCTCTTCCCTGGCAGCTCTATCCTTAGCATCCTTCTCCCAATATACCCAGCATCTCTCCTCTGCACATGTCCAAACCAAGGCAATCTCACCTCTCTGACTTTGTCTGCCAACCGTCCAACTTGAGCTGACCCTCTAATGTACTCATTTCTAATCCTATCCATCCTCGTCACACCCAGTGCAAATCTTAGCATTTTTAACTCTGCTACCTCCAGCTCTATCTCCTGCTTTTTGGTCAGTGCCACCATCTCCAACCCATATAACATAGCTGGTCTCACTACCGTCCTGTAGACCTTCCTTTTCACTCTTGCTGATTCCCATCTGTCACAAATTACTCCTGACACTCTTCTCCACCCATTTCACCCTGCCTGCACTCTCTTTTTCACCTCTCTTCCACAATCCCCATTACTCTGAATTGTTGATTTCAAATACTGAGAAAAGCACTATAGAAATGTAATGAATTATTATTATTATTATTTAAACTCATCCACCTTCACCAACTCTACTCCCTGCATCTTCACCATTCCACTGATCTCCCTCTCATTTACACACATGTATTCTGTCTTGTTCCTACTGACCTTCATTCCTCTCCTCTCTAGAGCATATCTCCACCTCTCCAGGGTCTCCTGAACCTTCGCCCTACTATCGCTACAGATCACAATGTCATCAGCAAACATCATAGTCCACGGGGACTCCTGCCTAATCTCGTCTGTCAACCTGTCCATCACAATTGCAAATAAGAAAGGGTTCAGAGCTGATCCCTGATGTAATCCCACCTCCAAGTTGAATGCATCCATCACTCCTACCGCAGACCTCACCACTGTCACAATTCCTTCGTACATATCCTGTACAACTCTTACATACTTCTCTGCCACTCCCGACTTCCTCATACAATACCACAGCTCCTCTCGAGGCACCCTGTCATATGCTTTCTCCAGGTCCACAAAGACGCAGTGTAACTCCTTCTGGCCTTCTCTAAACTTCTCCATTAACATCCTCATCAACATTGCATCTGTGGTGCTCTTTCTTGGCATGAAACCATACTGCTGCTCACTAATCATCACCTCACTTCTTAATCTAGCTTCCACTACTGTTTCCCATAACTTCATGCTGTGGCTCATCAATTTTATTCCCCTGTAGTTACTGCAGTCCTGCACATCCCCCTTATTCTTAAATATCGTCACCAGTACACTTCTTCTCCACTTCTCAGGCATCCTGTCACTTTCCAAGATTCCATTAAACAATCTGGTTAAAAACTCCACTGCCATCTCTCCTGAACACCTCCATGCTTCCATAGGTGTGTCATCTGGACCAACGGCCTTTCCATTTTTCATCCTCTTCATAGCTGTTCTTACTTCCTCCTTGCTAATTCCTTGCACTTCCTGATTTACTATCTCCACATCATCTAATCACTTCTCTCTCTCGTTCTCTTCATTCATCAGCCTCTCAAAGTACTCTTTCCATCTTTATCCTTTATCACCCTAACCTGCTGCACATCTTTCTTAGCTAGGTCCCTCTGTCTAGCCAATTGGTACAGGTCCTTTTCTCCCTCCTTAGTGTCCAACCTCTCATACAACTCATCATACGCCTTTTCTTTAGCCTTCGCCACCTCTCTCTTCAGCTTGCACCTTATCTCCTTGTACTCTTGTCTACTTTCTGTATCTCTCTGACTATCCAACTTCTTCTTTGCCATTCTCTTCCTCTGTATACTCTCCTGTATTTCCTTATTCCACCACCAGGTTTCCTTTTCCTCCTTCCTCTTTCCAGATGTCATGCCAAGCACCCTACTTGCTGTCACCCTTACTACATCTGCTGTAGTTTCCTAGCTGTCTGGTAACTCTTCAATGCCACCCAGTGCCTGTCTCACCTCCTCCCTAAACTCAACCTTGCAGTCTTCCTTTTTCAACTTCTACCACTTGATCCTTAGCTCTGGCATCACTCTCTTCCTCTTCTTGATCTCCAACGTTATCCTATAGACCACCATCCTATGCTGCTTAACTACACTTTCCCCTGCCACCACTTTGCAGTCTTCAATCTCCTTCAAATCAACTCTTCTGCATGTAATTCTATGTTCCTCCCTCTTCTTAAAAAAACATATTCACCACAGCTATGTCCATCCTTTTGGCAAAATCCACTATCCTCTGACCTTCTTCATTCCTCTCCTTGACATCATACCTACCCACCATCTCCTCGTCTCCTCTGTTCCCTTCGCCAACATGCCCATTGAAATCCGTTCCAATCACCACTTTCTGTCCCTTGGGTACACTGTTCATCACTTCATACAACTTACTCCAAAAATCTTCTTTCTTACCCATTGCAAATCCAACTTGCGGTGCATATGTACTAACAACATTCATCATCACACCTCCAATTTCCAGCTTCATAATCATTACTCTGCCTGACACTCTTTTCACCTCCAAAAAACTCTTCATGTACTGTTCCTTCAGAATAACTCCTACCCCATTTCTCCTCCCATCCACACCATGATAGAAAAATTTGAATCCACCTCCAATCCACCTGGCCTTACTCCCCTTCCATTTAGTCTCTTGCACGCACAATATATCAACCTTCCTTCTCTCCATCATATCTGCTAACTCTCTCCCCTTACCAGTCATACTGCCAACATTCAAAGTTCCTACCCTCAGTTCCACTCTCTTTACTTTCCTCCTCTTCTCCTGCCTCTGGACACGTCTCCCCCCTCTTCTTCTCCTTCTTCTTCTTCAGCCAACAGTAGCCCAATTTCTGCAAGCACTCTGTTGGCTAACAGTACTTGTGGTGGTCGTTGTTAACCCGGGGCTCAACCAATCCGGTATGGAAATTTGTATTGTTGTACGCATATTGATTTGGCAAAATTTTACACCGGATGCCCTTCCTGACATAACCCTCCCCATTTATCCGGGCTTGGACCAGCACGAAGAAACACACTGGTTTGTGCATCCCCTGTGGCTGGGCTATTTTATGACCTGTATAGTACATTTTGGAAAACATTGTGGCACTGATGCAACATTATTCATATTATTCATATTCATTTACATACCTTCATGCAGTTGTAATCAGTGACCTCAGTTTTTTTTTTCCTGATGTTGCCTAATTTCCACATTTTGATGTATGGTGGTGTTTCTTTTGTACTCCAGGACATGCAGAGGAAATAATACTACAGAGAGGTCAGTTCTGTACTATATACAATCATCAAATTCAAATGTTAACAGTTCCCACACACCCAAGGACTGTCCTTCCTACATTTACGACATGTGTACCTGTTGCAATGTACACAATTCTCTCTATGCTGTGGTTCCTATTATATTGAAGGGGTGCCTGACAATGACTGAGTTTGCTTTCCTGTGCGAAGCGGCTGTCTTGGAACAGAAGCTTGTCGATGTTGCATCCTCAAATTCTTTTTCCATTGCCTTTTCTTGCAAGAAGCAACGTCGAAGCTCCTCTGCAAGGTGAGCCAAGAACACTCTTCTTTTCTCAGTGGACCTTGTACAATGTATGTGTGTTGATCGCCGCCAGACCAAGCTTTTTGTAACACACAGCAACCGGCCACCTGCGTGTTGCTGTGCGCACTGAACAACCTCACGCCTTCTGGTCCATGATTTCAAGGCAGCACCGGGGAGAAAAACAAACAGACAAATATATGTGATGTTTGAAGAAATAATTTTATTACCTGAATAGTACCAATCAGAAGACATCATCACACTAATGCAATACTATTTCAAAACTAACAGCGTCAGATCAGGAGTAAATTTATGGTACTTGTAAAAGTTAGCTTTTTTTCAGTTTTATTCTCTCAGTCAAATTCACGCTCTCCCTCCCCCTTCCTTATCTGACACTGTTAGTTAATAAAATATTCAATAAAACTGAATTAAAAAAATTTGATCGTGATCGTGACTGAGAGAATAAAAGTGAAAAAAAACTCTAACTTTTACAAGTACCATACAATTTCACCAGCTTTTACAGATTCAAATCAAATGTATGTTTTTTATTATATAATAGTAATAAAAATAGCAGTTCACTACTCAAGATGGTAACTGGTGGACCTGGGAATTGAACTGGCAACCTCTTGATTATGAGTCAGCAACTCTTACCGCTACACCTCCCAATCATTCATGTCATTGACTTACCCTAAGGCAACTTTTTTTTCTTCAGTTATATTCTTGAATAAGTCTACATTTTGTCAATAATTGCTAAAACACGGAAAACGTTTCTGTTTTAGAGATGTGTTTACAAAGATCACTGCAGACACGGAACACACATGGAATGCATGTATTTCAAATGATGATATATTATTTACCCTCTACAATTCTAGGCACCTCACTCCCACATAAACCACTTGAGGACTGAGATTGTTCTTTGTGACTTGAGCTGCGGCGTTAAGTGGGGGCGTGGATGGGATAACAGGCTGCTTGCTGCTTGTGCTGATTGACACATTTTCAACACAAAAGGCACTGATGGAGTGGAGCGAACGGATTTAAGGTGAGCTAGGGTTATGAGTTTTTTCATAGGCTTCTGTAATTCTAGTGTTAAAGTTGCCAGTAGTTTACATTTAAAGGTATTGTTAATGTCTGAATACAGCAAGCCAAGCTTGTTATTTCCTCAAGTGGAACTTGTCACAAGCCAATACAAATTTATCATTGCTTCCTCCAAAGTTACCTGGGTGAAGTAACCACACAGTTTTGTTGGAGTGAGTCATCATTAAAGTGTTGGTGACAGAATTAATTATTTCTGTTGGTAAGTCCTCATTTGTGGATGGAGTAATATAAACATTAATAAAGATTTATCTCCCTGGGCAAATAACGTGGACAAATTCTGACAGCCAGAATTTCAATTCTTGTTTTAACTGCAAAATGCTCCCTTTTACCCTATTCCTTATTCACATAGACGACCAGTACCCCTCCTGTCTTTTTTCCACACCCCACTGGGTCTCTGTTTGCTCAAATAACATGAAATACATCCAGCATTAAAACAGTGTCAGGTATATCAAGTTTAACCCACCTCTTCATAAATCACAAAATGCCATTGTACTTGTATGCTACATGACCTGCTATAAGCACAGACAGCTCATCCATCTTATTTGATAGTGATCGAACATTTCCCATTACAAGAGATGGTAGACCAGCTCTAAATCCATTTTGCCTTGCTTTGACTATTATGCCAGCATGTCACCCTCTCTGTTTGTGGACAAACAGCTCCTGTGGTAAAGTGTAACTGAGCTGAAAAGACACTTGTAATCACAGGGCAAGTAGCTGTATTTTCTTAGTTTCTCTTGCTGTTTCAGATGGTGCAGACATCAGGCAGTCTTCGGGTCCTCTTCAGGAGTCCATCCAAGTTCATAGGCTGTTTGAAGTGCAGTCAAGACAAGCCATTTGTCGGTACTTTTTAGATCCATTTAAAATCCATTTATCTGATTTCTTGTGGTTACTATCAGTGACAAACCAGAAGCCAGATCAATTCTAATCTTAAATAAGACTAGTAACTATTAAATAATTTCAGAAACAAAAAGAAAAAAGTGCTCGGTCACAACTTCAAAAAATCAGCTCAAAATAAGTAATTGACAGATAGCAGATAATATGTTAGAGTCAAACCTTTAACAAATCAAATTAACATGTGTTTTTCTTGGATATACTGTATGTTTGGCACTTCAAAATAAGGAATGGTAGTTTGACATAAAAAGAGGGCAGATAAACAGAATTTGCATTAGTACAACAAGTTCATGATGAAAACAGTAGGGTACTAAAGTTCTTCAGTAATTAGTTTTGTTTAGCAAGTAATCCTTCTTTTGATGTTGAATCAAGCCTTGCATAAGCTTGAGATACATGATGTCCTTGGTATAACTAGCAATCCATAATGCTATTCACACTTCAATAGCTTAATTTCATCTGTCCTTGAAATATCTGATTCAAACCAGAGGTGATGTGGTATGCTAAAAGTACATCAAAAAATTTTTAAACAAAAACATATGATTTTATTAAAAATTTAAAACAAATGTATCAGGCCAATATGAATACCAGATACATTTGGTGGCTTTAGCAATGAATTTACATGTTGTTTTCTAGAAATTAAAACTAAATGGCACCCACTTTCATCTACGTTTACACTACCTGTGTTTACCTACCTGACATTACTATTTAAGATCATTAAAAATGTTCTGGATTTCTCCTTAATGCAGAACAGAACACCTTTTTAAAAAGGAGAACAAGACAATTTAAAAAGTCTTGAAGTGAAAGCTTTTTTGTCCCATACTTTTCAAATTGTGCATAGCTCAATTTTCAGTGCCCCTAATCCCTGATTTTTGAGCCTCACTGTGGCTCCATCACTTCTGCTTTAGATCTTTTAATACAGAAAGTTACAGCCTTTTGACATTTGACAACTGACTTTATGTTCCTGCCCTTTATAGGCAATCCTCTGACAAGAGCAATCAGCTCAGCAACATGGAGGCATTTGTTCAACTGTTTTGCTGATAATGTTATTTACAAATGACATATAACCAAACATCACTGAAAATGCATATTTTTAAAGAAAGAATATTAATGGAATCTATATTACTAAACGACAGTTTAATTTATGCATGGCGGACGTACCGAAGTGCATGCACACTCCGCAGCAGTGCCCCAGAGTCAAACCCAGCGGCTTCCCAGAGTCAGTAGGTGGTGCCCAAACAACACAACCTGTAAACTAAACTTGCTCTAATCCACTGTGCCACCAGTCGGTGTCAGCAGAGGCAAAGGAGTCACAGCTCCAAATGGAAAGAGCTCAACGATTTGTAATACAAAACCGAGCCCGTAGTTCCCAGAGTCAGTGCGTGGCGCCCAAACACCACGACCTGTAAACTACACCTGCTCTAATCCACTGTGCCAGCAGTCAGTGTGTGTAAGTTGGAGTATGCTTCCTAACAGTAAACGACTTCTACTTAATGACACAGCCACAGAACAACAAAGACGAGTCCGCATGGATAAAAACAATACACGGAGGCTAGGAGTCACGGCTCCAAATGGAAGGAGCTCAACGATTAGTAATACAAACACGAGCCCGTATGGCTACGACCTGTAAACGAGCCCGTATGGATAAAAACAATGAACAAAGGCACCCACACAAAGAAACCGCTTTAGTACAAATATGTTTATTTAATTAAATGAAAACTTTACCCTGGCTACGACCTGTGAACTAAACCTGAGGTAAAGCGTGCACACCAGGTTGTACAGCCGCCCGAACGCAACTGCCCACACCACCGCACCAGATCCGCCGCCATGGTCACTTCAGCACGCAAATCCGCTGCCGTCAGCAAACGAGTTCTCGCTGACGACACAGCCATAGAAAAACAATAAAGAGACTGCATGGATAAAAACAATAAACGAAGGCGCCTACAACGCGCTTCTGAAACACCAGAACCAGATGAGTCACAGTTCCAAAAAGAAACCGCTTTAGTAAAAATATGTTTATTTAATAAAATGAACTTTCCCAGGACACACCCACCCTCCATGATATTTCATCCCTCCAAGTATCAGAGGGAACAGAAAGTGATTGCCATTCTTGGATTTGCAATTCTTTCGAGAATTGCGGGCTTGCTGGTAGTTACAGAACATTCAATTCCTCTGATGAACTCAGTTTTTGTGCTGCGGTTTTATTGACGGGACAGCCTTGAGCAAAAGCCGCAAATACTGTACATGTTCACATAAGGCCTATAAAAGTATAATATTAATACTGAGATCATTTTTTAATTTGAGATGTGCTGCGTAACATCTGTGGCAGAGCGAAGGGCGCTCAGCAGGCTCCTATCAATTATGGAGAATCCACTGCATCCACTAAATAATGTCATCTCCAGACAGAAGAGCAGCTTCAGTGACAGACTGCTGTCACTGTCCTGCTCCACAGACAGATTGAGGAGATCGTTCCTCCCCCAAACTATGCGACTCTTTAATTCCACCAGGGGGGGTAAACGTTAATATTTAACATTATAAATAGTTATTGTCTGTTTTTTTCACCTGTATTATTATCATTCTTTAATTTAATATTATTTATTGTATCAGTATGCTGCTGCTGAAGAATGTGAATTTCCCATTGGGATTAATAAAGTATCTATCTATCTATCTATCTATCTATCTATCTATCTATCTATCTATCTATCTATCTATCTATCTATCTAATCAAAGTGATATCACACCTAAAAAATTCACTTGCTTTTTCACGACATACAAGGGCTGGTGAGTCAATGAGAGAACTAACTGGTAGAATGTGTGGCATGCCCTTGTTACCATCTATGAAAGTAATATGTATATTTATGTGTTGTTTTCCTCTTATCTGTTGTCAAGTGGCCATATCTGGATTATAATGGTAAGGGACCTATATTATCTTGTGTATTTGTTAATCAGATTGAAATTTATTCTGTTTTACTGTGTGTGCTGAACCTAAAATATGTCTGTAAATGCCTTATAGCTGGAAACTTGGGCAAGTGCCCTAAGACTCCATATAATTAAGAGGTCTATGCAAAAATAAACTGAATTGAAATGCAAAGAATTTCAGTTCTCTTGTGGCTCCAAGTACATCTCTAACAAAAAAGGGTTGAAAATTTTTTTGAATGCCAGAGGCTCAATAGACTTTGACCCCATTTGACCCCATGTTACATTTTCACGAGGAAGTAGACTTGTCTAGTATTGGTGTAGTTGCTGTGTTATCTCAGAATTTTCCAAATTCTGATAAACTGCACGCTTGTGTCTACTTTTGTAAAAAGCTTTCTGCATCATAGCAAAATTATGATGTGGGAAATCATGAGATGCTATAAATAAAATTGGCTGTAGAAAAATGCTGTTATTCACTGGAAGGGGCTATTTATGAATTCATTATTTTCCCTGATCAAAAGAACTTGACTAATCTGAGGTCTGCCAAACATTTGAATGCTAGAAAACCCTGTTGGTCTTAATATTCAATCACTTCAATCTCTTAATCACCTAACATCTGTAATGACCAAAATATGAAGGAAGATGCTTTGTCTCGTATGTTTGAGCCTAACAATACTAATTCAAAACCTGAGTCGATCATTTTGACTTGTATGTTTTTGGTTCTGGAATCGTTTAGGTTAGTCTAATACTCCTCCTTCTTGAGAGACCCCAGAAGTAAACTGTTTGTTTCAAATCAGAACATGGGATGAGTATTGGAATGGGGACATTCTTCACCATTCTTGGGGCATCCAGGGATTTCTAAGTCACTTGAATTCTTGCCCCATTATTTCTGGTGGCCTAGCATGGCTAAAGATTACTGCTGGTTTTGCTAAGGATTGCCCTACTTGTATAGGGAAATGTCTAGTTTGTGGGCTAGGTTGGGGCTTTTGCTGCCCACTGAACAAACGACATGCCCTTGGGAGGACATATCTGTTGATGTTATTACTTGCCTTTGTCAAAATGTCATACAGTTATTCATCTCAATGCAGACTGCTTTCCAAAAAAGCATGCATGTTATAGCTTTGGCATCTTTGTCAACTGTGAAATCTCTGGTTGAAATTTTTATTCAACATCATTTTAAACTTCATAGCTGTGCCTAAATCTATTCTTTGTGATTGGGGTCCTTAGTTTATCTCCAAGTATTTGGAAGGGTTTTTGTGAAAGGGTGGGCATTAAAGTTAAAAGTTAAACTTAATTCGGGTTATCATATGGTGAGTAACGGCTTGTCTGAGAAGGTGAATGAAGACTTGAAGAAGTTCCAGAGGTGTACGGTAAATGCTCTTCAGTCAGACTGAGTTGATGTTCTGCCCTTGGATGAATTGTCACATAATGTTTTATTCAATTAATTTCTCAAAATGTGTCATTTTGAGTGCGGGTATGGTTTTATGCCACCGTTTTTACAATATAGAGTAACCTCATCATCAATACCTGAACTTTCAGACTTTTTGGTATATGGAATATTTTATATGGAATAATTAAACAAAAATGCAGGAGCAGTTATTTACAAAGGGGGTCTCTTCCAAGTCCTATGCAGATTGTAGAAGACACAGTCATCCCAATTTCAAAATGGGGCAGAAGGTGTGGCTCACAAGTTAGGACATCCACTTCAGACAGCTATCCCATAAACGTGGTGCAAGATACATTGGACCTACCCTATACTGAAATGTGTGACACTGATTACTTAGTTGTTGGTACAGCTCCCTCATTCCAAAACGGATTCTTTGTTTCATATATTATGCCTGAAACCTTTTCAGTTTTATGTTACTTCTATCTCCTTCTTCTCTGGTTGTGGCTGAGGGACATGAAAAATTTGAAATTAATTCAATTTTAGATCCCAGAAAATGGAGTTCCAGAGTTGAATGCCTGGTTGTGTGGCAAGCCTGAGGATCATTTGTGGATTTATGAGTGGAACATGCATGCCCCTCATTTGCTGACCAAATTCCATTGACAATATCCTTCAAAACTGGTTGGTCAAATACTCACCTTGGAAGATGAACTTTACAGTAATTAATGTAGTATATATATGTATATATATATATCTTAATAGATAATTCGCCAGTCTCCTAACTCACTCACTCACTCACGTCCATCCGAAGCCGAATGCGCAGTCGCCTTCTGCGCAGCTACCCGAAAACCCTTACGAGACCGACATCGCAGCAGGCGGCGGATTTACGGCCGCGAAAATTCAAAGAGAAAGGCGGCTTCGATTAAAGCTCTAGAGGCCTGAAAGGCGATTTTGACTACAGCTCGAGGCCTAATTACGCATTCTGATTCAATTACGCATTCATTCAATACACCTATATCAGGTTTGTGGTGCTTATACTAATTACTATTCCACTCGTGCCCGTTTCATCTTAAGTTGTTGAAACGGGCTCTTTGTCTAGTATATATAGTTCACTTCCCGGGTCCTCCCTGCGTGGAGTTTGCATGTTCTCCCCGTGTCTGCGTGGGTTTCCTCTGGGCGCTCCGGTTTCCTCCCACAATCCAAAGACATGCAGGTTAGGTGGATTGGCAATTCTAAATTGGCCCTAGTGTGTGCTTGGTGTGTGGGTGTGTTTGTGTGTGTCCTGCAGTGGGCTGGCACCCTGCCCAGGATTGGTTCCTGCCTTGTGCCCTGTGTTGGCTGGGATTGGCTCCAGCAGACCCCCGTGACCCTGTGTTCGGATTCAGCGGATTGGATAATGGATGGATGGATATATATATATATATATATATATATATATATATATATATATATTGGTTTACTTTATGGTGTTGCTGTTGGCAGGTTCTGTTATAAAGGTTTTCTTTTTGTTTTAATTTATTTCTGAATTCCCGTCTCTTTCTTTAAGTTTGTGAAAGGACCACATCTGTCTTGCCTATTACATCACACAATGTTGGTGGTTTCAACATTTCTTATCCCTCAGTTGGATAAAATACAATAAAAACAACTCTAGCAACAGATTTTAAACAAGTAGGCAGTAGTAACACGTTTCATTAATTTCAGACAGTAATTTCAGTGCCTGGCTAAGAACACTCCATACAAAGATTTTTTTCAGTATTAATACTAATTATGTAATTCTGTAAATTCAACAGATTTAAGAGTAAAATAGTTTAGCAATATATAATATGTAATTATTATTCACCTTTCCAACTTTCAGCTGTCTCACCAGAACAGCACCAGGTTGCTCAGCTAGCATATACTCATATTGTTAAATATTGTATTATCTTTATCTTACATTATTTTATATCATCTGTTTCAGAAAACACATTTTAAATAAAAAAAGAGTCTTAGGCCATCATTATGTATGAACTCCAAACATGGACATCCTTTATTTACACCAATTGGTCGAGCCACATGTCCTTTTGTTCAATGCAATAGCAAACTAAAGAAATGTATCAGATAGCTTCCTTAATCAGGTAGGTTTATTTATATATAATGAGTGAAGCATTTTAGTTATACCAATCAGCATGCAGATAAATGGTATATTCTACAAACCTCCCTCTGAAATTAAGTATTATGTTAAGTCCCAAAAGGTGAAATATTAAGAGGTGTGAGCAAATATCTGCTTAAAAAAAAAAACAAAATCTCTTATATGTAAACTGTTATCAGAGAGCAAAATATAAAGTTAAATGTTTCATATGATCTCATTTTCTAATTTAAATATGCAGGTACAAATGGAATCAATATGTTCTAGTTTAACAGGCAGGCAGTTTCAATCACTTTTTTTTCTTTTCTGTTATACACCCATAAGTAAAAAAGAATGAAATAATTCCAGAAAAACAGTGAAAGTTGTGTGAAAATATGGCAAGCATCATAACATAGTGATCTTCATTGAGGTTTTCTCTTGGAGAGCTTTTTTCATTTCATTGAAAATTAAAGCAGCAGCTGCCAAAATATGTAGCTTTCTTATTAATTTTTCAACATTGTGTAAAATAACTTTATAAAGTAACATAAAAGGTTTAAATACTGGTTATCCTTTTACACTAAAATATTACTAAAGAGATACCAAAAAAGTAAAATGCATATGTTGTTTTTCTTTAAGGAGATTAAATATTACTGAAGAAAGAAAAAAAAAACTAAAACAGCCAAATGGGGCTATGCATACGAACTTAAAAGGTTTAAATAAAACAGAAATATATACCTTTATTTTTACTTCCTTAACTTGTGGAGGGTGTATCCTGTAGCAAAGCCCTAACTTTTTTCGTGAAAGCCAGTTTCAGTCAGTAAGTCTTAAAAACAGGTGTAAAGATATTGACAATAAGCTACGCAAACCCACCAAGACATGGAATCGTTTAAATCAAGGTGCGAGTCGAAAAACACCATCCCATACTATTAGTTAACGATTAACACATTTCTATATGTATTGTAAGCATACAATACAACTGATAATATGTTGCGCTTATTTATCTGGTGTACCGACATTTTTGCGCGTTTACAGTAATCCCTCACCTATCACGGGAGTTACGTTCCAGAGCCCCCCGCAATAGGTGAAAATCCGCGAAGTAGCAACCTATATTTATTTTATTATTTATACATATTTTAAGGCTTTATAAACCCTTCCCACACTCTTATAAACCTTTCTCACTCTCTTGTTAACCTTTCCCACGCTCTTATAAACACTTCCTATGCTCTTAAACACTTTCTGCATTCTTAAACACCGCAGACCAACACTGCACACTGCACGCAGCGATCAGACGTCGATGTGTCTGCACTCGCTTTGTGAAGGGGGGCAGCTGAACTCTGAGCAGAGCAGAAATGGACTTTGTGCTGCTTCTGCCACAATGCCTGTTTGTCGCTCTGCACATTCGGAAGGAGGAGGAGGAGTGGGGGTGTGTGAGGGCTGAACGCACGTTCGCTCAAACCCCCCCCCCCCTCCCCGGAGGCGCAGTACGCTCCTGCCACTTCGCATTGTCAAGGGGGTGGGGAGCTGAATGAACACTAAGGAGAAGTGGACTTTGTGCTGGCTTTGTGCTGCTTGTCGCTCTGCGTGTCAATAATTTAAAAGCCTGTACATCACCTATTTTCCTGTCTCACTGTCTTGTCTTGCGTGAAGTTAAAATGTTTTATAATAGTGAGATGTTACTCATATCCTTAGCCCGACATCCACATATCATATATGTTAACAAAGTGTGTTTTATAAGTTTACATGTGTTTAAAGCATGTGGGATGGGTATTTTAAGGCTTAAACTATAAAAATGTTTATTTATATGGTCTTTCTATATCGCGGATTTTCTCCTGTTGCTGATGGGTCTGGAACATAACTTCCGCGATAGGCGGGCAATCACTTGTATTTAAAAACCCACGAAGTCATGAATCCGCGAAAAGTGAACCGCGAAGTAGCGAGGGATTACTGTAACGGCTAAAATCCAACGTGGTTTGTGCCCTTCAGAATGAAAACAGTTTGCATTTACCTTTTTAATAAAAGACGAGCTTTTAAGCCTGAGAAATCACCCCGTAAATGCACACGTTTAATTGCACATGTGTTAATATATATGCTTACACACTGTTTCTTCTTCATTGAGGTTTTCTCTAGTATGTAGATCGGGGTAATTACATTCACGGCATTCGTAGTCTGAATCACAATCTGATTGTATGGGTGGTTACCTAACAGGTAACGCTTATGGTTGGCCAGCAAGTCAGCTAACATCAGCCATGGTGCCTTCAGTTGTGAGAAGCAGATCATAGAATGGTTGAAAATAGTTTACTGTCAAATAATGCAAAGAGTACGCGACACATGTTTCGCCCTAATTTTTGGCTCATCAGGCGTAAGGCAAGTGAAATTGAATAGTGGCGCGTCATTGAATAGCGGCACTGCAAGTTTAGTTTCTTTTCAATAAAGTCAGGCGTTAGGCAAGTGTCATTGAATAGCGGCGCATCATTGAAGAGCGGCGCTGCAAGTTTAGTTTCTTTTCAATAAAGTCAGATGTTAGGCAAGTGTCATAGAATAGCGGCGGCGCTGCAAGTTTGGTTTCTTTTCAATAAAATCAGGCGTTAGGCAAGTGTCATTGAATAGCGGCGCGTGATTGAATAGCGGCGCTGCAAGATTAGTTTCTTTTCAATAAAGTCAGGCGTTAGGCAAGTGTCATTGAAGAGCGGCACTGCAAATTTAGTTTCTTTTCAATAAAGTCAGGCGTTAGGCAAGTGTCATAGAATAGCGGCAGCGCTGCAAGTTTGGTTTCTTTTCAATAAAGTGAGGCGTTAGGCAAGTGTCATTGAATAGCGGCGCGTGATTGAATAGCGGCGCTGCAAGATTAGTTTCTTTTCAGTAAAGTCAGGCGTTAGGCAAGTGTCATTGAATAGCGGCACTGCAAGTTTAATTTCTTTTCAATAAAGTCAGGCGTAAGGCAAGTGTCATTGAATAGCGGCGCGTCAGTGAAGAGCGGCTCTGCAAGTTTAGTTTCTTTTCAATAAAGTCAGGCGTTAGGCAAGTGTCATTGAATAGCGGCACGTCAGTGAAGAGCGGCGCTGCAAGTTTAGTTTCTTCTCAATAAAGTCAGGCATTAGGCAAGTGTCATAGAATAGCGGCGGCGCTGCAAGTTTGGTTTCTTTTCAATAAAATCAGGCATTAGGCAAGTGTCATTGAATAGCGGCGCGTGATTGAATAGCAGCGCTGCAAGATTAGTTTCTTTTCAATAAAGTCAGGCATCAGGCAAGTGTCATTGAAGAGCGGCACTGCAAATTTAGTTTCTTTTCAATAAAGTCAGGCGTTAGGCAAGTGTCATAGAATAGTGGCGGCGCTGCAAGTTTGGTTTCTTTTCAATAAAGTGAGGCGTTAGGCAAGTGTCATTGAATAGCGGCGCGTGATTGAATAGCGGCGCTGCAAGATTAGTTTCTTTTCAATAAAGTCAGGCGTTAGGCAAGTGTCATTGAATAGCGGCACTGCAAATTTAATTTCTTTTCAATAAAGTCAGGCGTTAGGCAAGTGTCATTGAATAGCGGCGCGTCAGTGAAGAGCGGCTCTGCAAGTTTAGTTTCTTTTCAATAAAGTCAGGCGTTAGGCAAGTGTCATAGAATAGCGGCAGCGCTGCAAGTTTGGTTTCTTTTCAATAAAGTCAGGCGTTAGACAAGTGTCATTGAATAGCGGCGCGTCAGTGAAGAGCGGCGCTGCAAGTTTAGTTTCTTTTCAAAAATGTCAGGTGTTAGGCAAGTGTCATAGAATAGCGGCGTCGCTGCAAGTTTGGTTTCTTTTCAATAAAGTCAGGCGTTACACAAGTGTCATTGAATAGCGGCGCGTTAGTGAAGAGCGGTGCTGCAAGTTTAGTTTCTTTTCAATAAAGTCAGGCGATAGGCAAGTGTCATTGAATAGCGGCACTGCAAGTTTAGTTTCTTTTCAATAAAGTCAGGCGATAGGCAAGTGTCATTGAATAGCGGCGGCGCTGCAAGTTTAGTTTCTTTTCAATAAAGTCAGGCGCGCTTTGCAGTGGCGAAGTTCTGCTTTTAAATTTTTATTAAGAAGAAAAGAAAACCTTTTTAAACTGAGGGAAAATATACCAATAACAATTTGTTAAGGATCTGTTTTTTTGTGAAGCTGCCTTCACACGAGTGATCACTTCGAGCTGACTTGCTGGCCAACCATAAGCGTTACCTGGTAGGTAGCCACCCATACAATCAGATTGTGAATCAGACTACGAATGCCGTGAATGTAATTACCCCGATCTACATGCTGTCAAATAAACGAACCACACGCCGTGGCACAATTTTAGGGGCTTCGCCTCTAGCGCTGACGTCCGAGGTTCGATTCCCGTAAGGGAGTGCAGTGAGTGGGTGGTTACCTACCAGGTAATGCTTATGGTTGGCCAGCAAGTCAGCTAACATCAGCCACGGTGCCTTCAGTTGTGAGAAGCAGATCATAGAATGGTTGAAAATAGTTTAGTGTCAAATAATGCAAAGAGTACGCGACAAGTGTTTCACCCTAATTCTTGGCTCATCAGGCGTACACACTCACCTGCACTCATGAATATGTCTGTATGCATCAGTCGCTCAAATCCCCGCGGTTCGCACCGGCGAAGTACTGCTTTTAAATTTTTATTAGGAAGAAAAGAAAACCTTTTTAAATTGAGGGAAAATATACCAATAACAATTTGTTAAGGATCTGTTTTTTTGTGAAGCTCCCTTCACACACCCTCTCCGCTGTTTTATAAACGAACGCCATATAAGGTCTTCCTTTTTCCTTGCTTCGCCAACGGAAGCAGCCTTTTTATTTAATCCACGGGTTGTCCACTGTTTTTTTGTTCGTTTATTACGATTGTTATAGTGCTGTTTGTATACCACGTTGTCAGTTCAGCACTCCGGTTGTAATATGACCAAGCTGTGCAAGCACACTCTTGAGAATGCAATGTATAGTTGTACAGGAGAAAAGCAATCTTGCCTCAAATCAATGGCAACCTTTTGTAGGTCTATGAACTTAATTTAAACTTTAGGTTTACACGGTGCTTTGTTTCCGACGTGCTGCGTTCTACGTGCTGTTACCTAAGACCCGGCACTTAAAAGTTTCTCGCTACAGCAATTTTTAATCCATTACAAAGTCATCGAAAGTCTCGTTTATACCTCGTGTCTTCTCATTATACTTGTATCTCGCGAATATGGTATTGCAAACAGCAGCAGGAGCGTTTCTCATTAAACTTGTATCTCGCGAATATGGTATTGCAAACGGTAGCGGTAGCGTTTCTATATACTTAATTTAAACTTACGTTTTACACCGTGCTTTGTTTCCGCAGTATTTTCAGTTCACGTGATTACGTAGGAGGCGTGATGACGCGATACGCGACTCCGCCTCCTCCATTACAGTATATGGACAAAAAAGAGGTTCCAGTTATGACCATTACGTGTACAATTTCGAAATGAAACCTGCCTAACTTTTGTAAGTAAGCTGTAAGGAATGAGCCTGCCAAATTTCAGCCTTCCACCTACACGGGAAGTTGGAGAATTAGTGATGAGTGAGTGAGTGAGTGAGTGAGGGCTTTGCCTTTTATTAGTATTGATAGATATATATATATACTAGCAAAATACCCGCGCTTCGCAGCGGAGAAGTAGTGTGTTAAAGAGGTTATGAAAAAGTAAAGGAAACATTTTAAAAATAACGTAACATGATTGTCAATGTAATTGTGTTGTCATTGTTATGAGTGTTGCTGTCATATATATATATACATATACACATATACACACACATATACACACATATACAGATATATTGTATATACATATACACATATATTTTTTATATATATATATATATATATATATATATATATATATATATATATATATACACACATACATACATACATATACACACATAGATGCACTTACAATAACATAGAAATCAATATAAACAACATTAACATCATTATCATATGAGAATATGAAGTAATATATAAGAAGCACATTTCATATAAATATAAATTATCAAACAGTAAAATCTTCTTCTATAATTTGCTACCGTGGCTTTTCGTTGGTCTGTCCATGATTTTAAATCACATGTAGCTTGCAAACCGTTTCACGTATTGACTTGAAATGTGGTACACATATAATACGTCACGTCTGCTATCCGCTTTATGGGTGATGAATGTATTACTCTTTTTATGTTTATTTTATTTTAGAATCAACTCCTATCTGCGCACACCAGGGCGGCCGTGGGCGGATGCGTATGGTGTATTCACTCCATGTTATCGTGCATTGCGCTGTCACTGGTATTTTGATAAAAGAATTTGAACAACATATAAGAAGCGTATAAATTATTAAACAGTAAAACATTAACATTTAAGAAGTAAAGTTACATTGAGTACTACTGCAGTGCCTTCGGGTATACGTCATTTTTTCTTTGCCCATTACATGCTTAAATGTATACATTTTTTGGTGTACCTACCCGAGAACACGCGACATATAACTGACCGTGGGAGAAGCATGGATTTTAAACACGCGTTCAGTTCATCTGCTGGTATCCCTCGTGGAATAACTGGTAATGTTTGACTAAAATCTACAGCGAGTAAAACGACATTACCTCCTTTTTTTTTTTTACGATCTCTGAGATCTTGCTTTTTTCGGTTCAAGGCGTCATAAGCTCTTTTATGTTCAATGTTGTACTTAATAAGTACTAATTCTCCCAAACCATGATCTTTGAATGTTGCAAGACTTTCGCCTTGTATGTAGATCGGGGTAATTACATTCATTGCATTCCTAGTCTGAATCACAATGTGATTGTATGGGTGGTTACCTGGCACTGTAGGGTTGCCACCCGTCCTTTAAAATACGGAATCGTGCCGCGTTTGAGAATGAAATTGCGCGTCCCGTTTTGAATCAATACTGGACGGGATTTATCCCGTATTTTTTGTATCATTTTTTTTTTAAAGCAGCGTCTCATGCAAATCATCCCACACGCATTTTATGAAGATGCCTCCTTTCCTACTTTTGATTGGGTAATACTTGATGTCATCGTTAGTTTGATTGGTGTTTTTAACTGTCCAGTGAGGAGGGCGTGTCTTTTAAGTACAGTGTGCAAAGTGTTGGCACTGAGATGTTGCGTCAGCGCCATAGTTGAAGCCCCTAACGTTGCGGTCAGCAAGTCAGCTAACATCCGCCATGTGCCGTCTTTCAGTTGCGAGAAGCAGATCATAGAATGGTTGAAACTGTTGCCCCTAACGTTGCGCCACGGCGTGTGCTTCGTTTATACCTCGTGTCTTCTCATTAAACTTTTATCTCGCGAATATGTTATTGCAATCCGCAGCGGGAGCGTTTCTATAAACTTAATTTAAACTTACGTTTTACACCGTGCTTTGTTTCCCTTATGAACATGCTTGTATGCTTAACTCGCTCCGTTCTCAATTGTTTAATTAATTTTTTGCTCTTCGCTGTTTGCGGCTGTTCCTCCATTTCCCCCTACTTCGTTCTTTTATCTCGCGAATATGTTATTGCAATCCTTAATGGGAGCGTTTCAATAAACTGATTGAAAATAGTTTTGCATTTACCTTTTTAGTAAAAGGCGAGCTTTTAAGCCTCAGAAATCACCCCGTAAATGCACACGTTTAATTGGACATGTGTTAATATGTATGGTTACACAGTATTAAAAGACAGTGAACAACGTCAGTTACCTTTCTTCCCGCGTTTGATAAAAGGTGAGCTTTTAAGCTTCAGAAATCACCCCGTAAATGCACACGTTTAATTGCACATGTGTTAATATGTATGCTCACACAGTATTAAAAGACAGTAAAAAATTAACGTCATTTACCTTCGTTCCCGCGTGTGACTCGTGCTGTAAATGTCTTCCTTGTTTTTAGTTCACGTGATTACGTAGGAGGCGTGATGACGCGATACGTGACTCCGCCTCCTCCATTACAGTGTATGGACAAAAAATATGTTCCAGTTATGACCATTACGCTTTGAATTTCGAAATGAAACCTGCCTAACTTTTGTAAGTAAGCTGTAAGGAATGAGCCTGCCAAATTTCAGCCTTCCACCTACACGGGAAGTTGGAGAATTAGTGATGAGTCAGTCAGTCAGTCAGTCAGTCAGTGAGTGAGTCAGTCAGTGAGGGCTTTGCCTTTTATTATTATAGATTATCACACGTGTGCTTGGGAGGCAGGCTAAAAGCTTAACTGAGGGCAGAAAACAAGAGCAAGTTTTTTCGAAGTGCACTAACCTTTCCTCTCCTTCTCCTACAGATCCCCCAAAGGGAAACCAACATAAAGTATTTCCTGCTTCACTTGCATGACTGCACCCCCTACCGAGGTCACTTCTGGCTTCAATTATTGGACCCCACCTCTTCCTCCCTGGCTATTATAAAAGCCCAGCTTCTTCTTTCTTTAGTAGTCCCTGTTTTGGGCACAGAACCAGATGTTGCTCTGTAGCCATTTTTTTAACGCTTCAGTTATTTTGATTTGTACACTGTACAATGTAGGGGGCGGTTCCCCAAACCTTCTTCTGCCTTCTTTGTGCTTTATTACAATATTTATATATATATATATATATATATATATATATATATATATATATATATATATATATATATTGCATAGTTTACTGTCAAATAATGCAAACAGTACATGACTTGTGTTTCGCTCTCATTTGGGCTCATCAGGCGTACACACTCTACAGCTCCCCTCTCGGGGAATCGAACCTCGGATATCAGCGTCAGAGACAAAGCCCCTTTATGCTGCTCCACGGCGTGTGGTTCCTTTATTTGACAGCCTGTAGGTCCGGAGTAATTACATTCATTGCATTCGTAGTCTGAGTCTCAACGACCTTAATTGTGTGGGTGGTTACCTACCAGGTAACGCTTGTGGTTGCAACTGAAGAGGGCACTGTGGCGGATGTTTGCCGAATGGCAGACCAACCACAAACTGATTTTGTGTTTTACAATATATTCAGATCATATATTAGTGGAATTTAAGATTGAATGTCATAAAGCATTCTTGCAGAATAAAAAAAATAGGTGACCAAAATGCTCTGATAAAAGTACTTCTGCACTGTCTATCATACTTCAGATTCGTATACCTATTATTAAACCATTTTATATGTTTTTAATGATGGGTCACATTACACAGTAAGTAATTCTGCTGTGTTAGAGGGACAACCATCATAAAAAAAATTTCTATCACTATAATATTCCTCTGAAAGAATATTTAAACAAGAAAATTGATTTTCTATTGCATACTTCCACCTAGGATTGGTTCCTGCCACGTGCCTGCTATTAGAATACACTCCAGTTTTTCGATTAATGCGAAGTCATAAATAGATTGATGAATAGAATTGTGAAATATGTGTAATAAAACAAATATATTTCATCAAATTTTATATATATTTAACCCCATAAAGTGTTACAGAAAAAAAAATTGCAATCTTGAAAGAAATTAACTGCAAAGGGTGTGGGAAAGAGTGTCTGCTTTGCATAGGCTTGTTTTTAAAAACTGCCTTACGTTTTTCAAGGAATGTTTCTCGTTATTTTTGGCTGAGATCACACAGAAGAGACCCTTCCACCATTTATTTCTGTTTATGCTAAACAGAAAAAACCAGGAAGCAATAAATTGCCCTCAATATCCTGGTGAACACAACTCTGAATAAAATGGTGTGTACTGTGACCCCATAAATTAATGAGCAGAAGGCAAAGAACACTGGCTTCTTTACTGTAGATGGATGGCACGCATACATACACACAGAGGAAGTACTAAACACAGGGGAGAATGCAACAATAGCTGACAAAAATAAGCAACAATTAGATATAACTCTTAGGCAAATTGATTTCCTTAGTTTAATGAGTTTACTGCAGTCCTCCAGATAAACCCATACATAGTATGATAAATATTTATGACTCTTACTTCCTCTACAACCATTGAACTTTTGTACTACATTAAAATGCCTCCTCCTTAATCAGCTGAATAAGAATAAGTAGGTGTGGTAAATGGATATATAAATAGATGGTGTTTTGTAGCCAAGTGGATTAAACAGAGTATAAAGCTTTGCACACTCTCATAAGAGTCAAATGAGTCGAGTGTTCCTAAAACAGTATTAATTACAAAGCAATGAGTGCTGCTTCTTTGCTCACTTCAGCTCACTGTATCCATTGCTCTCTGCTGCTAATGAGCTTTTTAGTGTCCAACCGAGTATTGTGCTACCTAGTTCAGATTTATTCTTTCTTCTTTCCTATCCCAGAGAACTCTTATCTAACCAGCTTTATATGTACCAGAATAAGTTGCACAGTATAATGTTAAGAACAGATATTTTATTGTTGTTGTACTGACTCCAGCAGTCTTAAAGTACAAATACCTAAAATACCTCTGGGAATGCCTTTCACCTTTCTGTTGGAGTGCTCTATTCTGAAGCCACAACTCTTACAGAAAGGTTACTTAGTTTTACTGAGAACTTTATGTCAATAATGTGCAGCCAATTGCCCCCAGACCTTTACGGATTCCTTTGGGAACTTTAACGCCAACTAACTATTATAATACAAAATTCAGAAACAGGAAATTGAATACATTTTGTTAAAATTATCTACTAAACAACCTTGTAAAAAGAAGGAAATGTTCCCTAATGAATATGGACAGAATTGTAAATGGTCATATAATACATTATTTTCACAATGGTCTGCCAATATTATATTTTGAAAGTTTTGTAGTTACATATTGTGTCAGATCTGACAAACTGGATCAGAGTTAGTAAAATATATCCCCAGTGCACTATATTTATTGAACTGACAAGTGTATTATTTTTCAAAATAGTCCCCAAACCTCCCAAATACCTTTTTTTCAATACACTTGGCTCCCAGTAGTGGTCAGCCCCTGCAAACTTATAAACTGGGAAGGTAGATATGTAAAATGGATGGATAAATAGACAAGTATTATGGCTGAATGTCCAAGTGCCTTTAACTCATGTCCTTAAAGTCCTGTCAAATCAAGCAAGGACTGCTTAGGGGTAAGTGTGTACATTAACTTTGTCCTAATGCATGCTGTGAGGGAGAACCTGGTACAACAAAGGAACATCTGAAAATCCAAGATAACAGAACACTAATCACCTTATGCTAATACTGTACCTATTTGACCGTAACAGGTACTGCGAGTGTGGTTCAAATACTTTAGGAGAAAAAAAAGACACCATTTTACTGAAGGGATCCAGTTTGTGACCAGAATGGATTATTGGCAGAACAAATAAACAAATGAAGAATTTAGTGATATCAGTGCCCGTCTTTTTCAAGAATCCCAGCATTTCTCCTAGGAATTGCACAAAAGAGGTGCTTTCCCACCACAGGAACTTGGAGTTCCTGTATGATGCAGGCCCTGGCTCCTCTGTGCACACGCTTCTCTGAGGCTGATTGGGGTGCTTGGCTGATCGTGTATTCACACGCAAATGCAAGCAGGTCAGTCAGGTACTTCATTCACATTTTGGAGCAGGAGGAGGACAGCACCTGCACCCAGTCAGGAGTTTAAAAGGAATCTACTC
This sequence comes from Erpetoichthys calabaricus, assembly GCF_900747795.2. Lineage (NCBI taxonomy): Eukaryota > Metazoa > Chordata > Cladistia > Polypteriformes > Polypteridae > Erpetoichthys > Erpetoichthys calabaricus. Next base: position 190,900,440 of record NC_041394.2, on the reverse strand, counting down.
AACACAGAGGGGAGAATGAAAAAAGTCACAAAATGACAGACAAAGTGCCATGAGTGAGTGCAGTGCTGGCTGCCTGAGCTAGCTTAAAAGGAAGAAGGTAGAGTGGTCAATAGCCTTGTGGTGGGGAAAGTGATTTCCATGAGGTAGAACTTTACCTGTTGTTTTATTGAAGGAGTGGATACAATGGTGGTAGAGTCCTCCTTAGGGATCTGAGAGATGCCAGGAGAGCGAGAAAGAAAACTAGAGGACTCACGGCTCTGAGCAGTCTGGCAGACGCCAACGGAGGCAGCCAAGGCAGGTGTTGGATGGGTGGACTGCAGCTGCTGGTGTCTATGACACCATGAATCAATAGTGAGTTGTGTTATATGTTCATTTCATGTATGTATATGTGTATGTACGCTCACCGACCACTTTATTAGGTACACCTTGCTATTAAAGGGTTGGACCCCATTTTGCCTTCAGAAATGTCATAATTCTTCATGGCATAGATTCAACAAAGTGCTGGAAACATTCCTCAGGGACTTTGGTCCATATTGACATGATAGCATAACACTATTGCTGTAGATTTGACAGGTTCACATCCATAATGCAAACCTCCTGTTTCACCACATCCCAAAGGTGCTCTGTTGGATTGAGATCTGACGATTGTGGAAGCCAGATGATTTGAGCTTTGTGGCATGCTGCATTATCCTTCTGGAAGTAGCCATCAGAAGATGGGTACACAGTGGTCATAAAGGGATGGACATGGTCAGCAACAATACTTTGGTAGGCTGTGGCATTTAAACAATGAGCAGTTGGTGCTAAGGGGTCCAGAGTGTGTCAAGAAAATATCCTCCACACTGTTACACCACCACCAGCAGCAGCCTGAACTATTGATACAAGGCAGGATGGATCCATGCTTTCATGTTGTTGACAACCAAAATCTGACCCTACCATCCAAATGTCACAGCAGAAATCAAGACCTTTCAGACCAGGCAACATTTTTTCCAATCTTACATTGTTCAATTTTGGTGAATCAATGTGAATTGTAGCCTCAAATGCATGTTCTTAGTTGACAGGAGTGGCACCCAGTGTGGTCTCCTGCTGCTGTAGCCCATCTGCTTCAAGGTTCGATGTGCTGTGCATTCAGAGATGCTCTACTGCATAGCTCAGTTGTAAAGAGTGGTTATTTGAGTTACTGCTGCCTTTCTATCGACTCAAACCACTCTCGTCTGACCTCTGGCATCAACAAAGTATTTTTTCCCAGGGAACTGACACTCATTGGATATTCTCCCTTTATCAGACCATTCTCTGTAAACCCTATAAATGGTTGTGCGTGAAAATACCAAAAAGATTGGCAGTTTTCAAAACACTCAGACCAGCCCCCACTTCAGCAGGTTATCTTGACAACGTCTGGGTATCAAAATGCATTGAGTTGTTGCCATGTGATTGGCTGATTAAATATTTGTATTCACAAGCAGTTGAACAGGTGTACCTAATAAAATGGCATCACGTGGTTGTCGCAGACATCTTATTTGAGGATGAGCTGCTTTCTCAGTAATTATACTTTGTTTTCATAAAGTAGAGATCTTATTTTTAAGCAAGAGAAAAAATTACTTTTTCAACATTGTCCAAACTATTCTTCATTGTGCTTACTCTAATGTACCTCTACTTCATTGTTTCCTGATATGACCTTTTGAGAAAGATCAAAGTATTCACAACAGTAATGCCAAGAAAAAAAGAAAGAAAGAAAGAAAGAAAGAAAGAAAGAAAGAAAGAAAGAAAGAAAGAAAGAAAGAAATTAATGGTAGGTTAATTGCTAGTTCTTAATTGGATTGTTTGAATGTGAATGTGTGCATGAGTTTGACATGCAAGAAATTTGTGCTATGTCCATAGTTTGTTCCTGCCTTGTGTCACATGTTGCTGAGATAGGATTGTCCCTCAGTTGAATTAAGGGTTTCGATACTGTAGTGCTGCATGGTGCTTGTCAGCAGCAACCCAATGGATTATTGCTCCTTTTATTGCTCTTTTAGGTAGCTTGCTATCCTTAGTCACTTGCCACTCTCTTAGCCACACTAGGATGGTAATCACAGGGTCATCCTTTAAATTGGCTCCTCTGCTCATTTTAATAATTGAATGCTGCTGTTGACTCAGTATTGATGTCAACCCCAGCTGATGCAAGAGTCGGTAGCATTACACAGCCATCCCCTCAAATGGTCAGCCTTCTAAGCCTTCTTGCAGTGGTGCACAAATTCTTTGAAATAGTAGGGTGGTCTTCCCTTCCTCTGCAGTTAAGCAACTGGCAACAAGGGCAAAAACAGCAGGGACGTTATGCTTTGATGCTGTCATGAAGTGTATCAAGAATGCTACAGCAACTGTGTTTGATGCTGTACTGCTGTGTAATGGTCTGTCCATTACATGTGGACAGGTAAACCTCCCCCTGTGGAGCTGCAGAGGTAGTGTTTCACAGTGCAACCTGCATTTCATGTTACAGAATTCAACTTCAAGACTCTCCATCAACTACTTAGAAGAGCCTAGCAAGTCTAATTCTGGGTGTCTGTGTTACTCTGTGCTTTACAGAGTCGGATTGTAAGTCTTCTGTTTATCCTACTTATAAAATCAATGGAGCCCTATCTGAGGTTTGCCAGTGCTGATCTAATTAGTTATAGCTCATTTCATTGCTTTTTTAGGTAGCTCAATATCTTATCTAAGAATTGCTCACTTTGGCATAAAGGAATGCTGCGGATGATTCAGCGCTGGCATTATCCCCTAGATGATGCAACAGTACCTGTAAGTGCTGCTACAAGATATTCCTTCAAAACCTACATTGATGCCTTTCATACAGAACTACTCTAAAGAAGATCAGTTTCTTCATGAACTAACAGAGCTTTAATCCAGGTAGAACCACTGTGTTTATGTATGTCCTAAATGTTTTGAGCACAAACAGGTCAATACCTTTAAATTGCTAAGAGGAGTAATGAATAAATGTCCACAGAAACCAGCAGGAAGCAGTTTTAAAACAGACTCATCTCTGCCCCTGAAGATGACCCATGAAGTGATACATTTAGACATTTCCTACCCCACCATGTTAAGAGAATTTGAAGATAAATGCGATAATTTCTTTATTAACTATTCCCGGGGTATAGTAAGAACTTATTTTTTGTATATTTTTTGGTGTAGCATTGTTTACATGAAACGGTGATTTAGCAAAAAGTCAAGCAGCTCACTTGTTCTTTACCACAGGATGTTCATGTCGAGACTAATCCTGTCACGCACCTGTCATTAAAGACAAATCAAATTCAATTCTGATTCCTCCTTGAAGTTCCAAGTAATTTCCCAAGTGAAATGGCCCGTACCGTGTCAAATCATCTGGCAGCCCAGAAAATGACAACAATGTAATGTTCTATCTGCAGATGTGACATTTTTTTTAAACATTTTATTCCATATATCTGGTGGTCATGAATGAACCAGGACTGTACAGAACAGTCATAACTGCTATTTGTTAGTGAGCTCTATTCCAAAATTATATAGATACAAGCAAATAAAGAAAATAATGCAGAAAAAATAAATAGTGCATATGATGACCAGGGTCACAATAATGTAATGATGTAAAAGCAGGCAGATATCTATAAAGATTTCATTATGGAGGAGTGATATTTTCATTCTGTTCAGGATTAATTCTGCACATATCCAAAACATATAATAAAAAGTGGTGTTAAATTAGTGCAAATTAAGCAGCATCTTCTCCTGCAACATAACTTTTTTTAAAATGTATAATCCTTTACAATACATATGGTGAGTGCAATATTAATTTGTAAAGCTGTTTTAAAGTGTACTACCAAAGTTATTTTATACTTCATAGTTTCTCCTGTATAACTTGCATGTATTAATAGTATATACAGTATATAACACTGCATAACACTTTTACTGTTTTTATCTGAAGTTATTTGATTTAATTTTCCTTATTTAGACAATTTTACAAAAAGGCTTAGTAATACTTGATAATATACAATATATTGGTTATATTAGCTTATTGTTAAAGTTTAGAGCGATATTATCTGAATATACAGTAAGCAATAAGGAACAGGCCTGTGTGACTCCTAGCCTTTTTTAATCATGAATGTGATTCCTGCACTTTTTCTTTTAAATGTATTGCATGATAGTTTGTTTTGGCACAAATTCAAGAAAGTTTTTTTTTGATACTTACCAATATAAGATGGTAATAATGTTCTGAAGTACAAATTTTAAAAAGGATTCCAGTACCAAAAGATAAAATATTTTATAGACTAATAATTCTTTCTTTGTTTAATTGTTGACATAGGACAATGTAAAATGTGTCATTTAATTATTGCTATTCAGTTTTTGCCATCTTAAAATAATGAACAAAATAAGATCTTCCTGAACTCATAAATCAGATTCTGATGTTAAGTTTAAATGATCTCATAATCTTGTAGTTTATTCATGTTCAACATTTTATGCAAACATGATAACACTTAGATCTTTCCCATTGTTTCCTAATGCTGTTGAACAGTGAATATGCCTCAGTGTGCCATCACAGTTTGACTTCCAGAGCACCTGGAGATCTTGTCTGTATGTAGCTTTTACTTCTTCTGTTACTAACTTATTCTTTAAAGTTTGCATCTGCTGAATTTCATTTAAAAAGACAGTTCTGGAAGTCATCATATTGACATGATGGATTTGTTACCCTTTTGAAAGCAAAAGAAACTCAAACTTTTATTTATGATTTTCTGGCATATCTAGCATATCCCAAATACTTCCTGACAATTCAAAAAAATCAAACACCTGATATTTCATTTTTAGTGAATTCTTCTCTCTTGAGCAAATTCCACAGATGAGCCTTACAGATACAGCATAGACAACTTTTTTCTGATAGTTCAGTATGCTTTAAAATTTACAGTATTTTTGTTTGCTTCATTGGTTAGGTTGTGCAGGGTGATTGTAGATTTAGATTTTACAAAGTAACATTTTTTGTTTTAATTTTTTTGGCTTACACATATATATTATTTGAATTAATTAATTACAGTCATTTATATATTTAGATGTACATCATAACAACGCATTCTCATACAGGCTTTATCTAATTCAAAGTCATGGGGCATTTAGTAACTGTCCGCTAGCACATTTTTTGGCTAGTTTGAACGACAACACCGAAAATCCAATATTTATAAGTGCAAAGAAAAAAAACTATATTAACTGCCATTTTTTAACCAATATTGTTTAAAAGATGTATAATATGATAAATCTACTGTTATATCTTATACACCACTGCTCAAACATCACTCTATGACTTGAAGGAAAAACAAAACTTAGAAAACCGCATTTTCCTTTTGAGGAAAAGTGCAAAGCTTCTTCAGAAATTGGCAAGAATTCGTTAAAATAGCCTGCTGGGCCTCTGTCTCACTTCTGCTTTTCTTTTGATGTTGTAATTTACATTAGGAACTGTCTGATGATGGCCTGTTTGTTCGCATGGCTCTCTGAACTGAGAAAAGGGTGTAATTTTAATTGTTGATTATGATTTAATCCATTTTCATTTTTTCAAACATTGTACGGATTATATTTTAGATTGATTTGTGTTTTACTTATTTTGACTTGCTGTTTGAGTTTAATAAAACTTCAGAAATAAAAAATGTACTGTATATGGATATACCTTTCATTTCAATGAGCAGTTTAAAAGAAATTTTGAGGTAAGAGTTATTTCAGGAAGATAGAATTTTTTCATCCATTTAAATGATAAAAATTATGCTTGCCAACTCATATAATAGTACTGATACTTTATTGTATTTAAATACACTTTTAGTTTTACAAATGTCAGGCATGTCACTAAGCAAAAAAATGCAATAAAATAAAATTCTGCACTCCAATGGCAATAAAAGCTATATTAATGGATGTTACATTTCTAAATACTGTACACTTTGATATACTGTAACTTTACTAAACTTAAATATATATATATATATATATTCACTAGCTATTTTACCTGTGTTAGCCTGGAAGAGTCATAAAATATACGATACCCGTGTAAAATAAATAAAAAGCAGATCTGACACTTATAACCCCCTCATCACAGCAGAAAAAACATTTTTTAGTATTATTCAGCATCTAGTGCTTACGAGCTTATTAAAATGGAGGGAAAGAGAGGTTAGGAGCACACGCTGTTACAGAGCATTGCCGCACTCACCACATGACAAACCACCTCAGGATCCCAGATTAGGACCCGAGTGCAGCCATGCAACGGGTGACACCTCAGCACCACACTAGTTCAGATGGGATGGAACAGCGTGAGGTTTTTTATGATGGCTGGAGTGCCAATTCTACCACCAACCCCCAGGTTTTTCCTTGCCGGTTGGAGGACCTACATGCAGGGCTGGATCCAGACTAACATCATACCCAAGACAGACCAATTGCAAGTTAAGGCCTTGCTCAAGGGCCCAATGAAGTAGAGTCACTTTTGGCGTTTACGGGATTTGAACTGCCAGCCTTCCAATTTTACTGTGAAATTAAGTGTAAGATTTACAGAAATAGAAGATATATAATACATAGAACAGTAATAATAATTATCTCAGTAGTTCAGAAATAATGTTGAAATATTATGAAGTTTGTAGAATGCACCACAGTCATAACATACAACTCGATCGCTGAGAGACAAATGAGGGGTGAGCAGCACACATACCCCCCACCTTCCTGAGCAGCTCTCCTGGCAGATCCCCAATAAGTGATCGCCCTTGGCGTATTAGTAGACTTTTGTTATTCCATTTCAAGCGTGGATCTAGTCACAAAAAGGTCATTTTCTCACTTATTATTTATCCTAGACAAAAACTGGATAGGATTTTTTTTTGTTTGCCATAAAATGAATATTCAGAAAAGAGAGAACAAATTGTTGATATGATCAACCATTATAAAATTATTGAGCATCAAACATAACAATCCTGTTCTTTTTTAACACACTTAAACATTAAAATATTCTCAATAATTATTGTGATCAAGATAAATAGGTGTGGCTTGGTTATAAAATCATTTCTAGAAGTACAAATGTGTTCTGTAGATATTGAGGTTAAAAGATGTGAATGACCAGCAAAAATGACAACTTTTAGTGAGGTTGTTTCTGTTTTTAATTTTTCAAGGTAGTTATACATAGAAAATCTAAAATTGTATTAACCCTTATTCAGAGTTAGACAATACTGGAAATAACTGCAAAGTTTTGTAGAAATAGGTCCTGTAGTTTTCACAAGATGCTTGAACAAGCAATAGCAAAAATATATAAGATAAAATGGACAGATTCTAAATAAACATAGTGCTATTCCTGCATAGCGATTTGAAAAAGTCTCACTATTGACCTGTTGTTGCCATCTTGCAGATTTGTAATGCTATTCATTTAGTACCATGTAGGTCGATCGCATTAATCACTGTGAGGGGAATCGAGAGCAATCATCGGAGTGGTGACACCCCACAACCCACTCTGTCACCTGCTACCATTATAAACAATAGCAGCTTGTGAACTTGTGACCCAACGGTAGCTCCAGCAGATAGACAGAAATTCCATATTGAAGATATACAATGTATATATATATATATATATATATATATATATATATATATATATATATATATATATATATACTTCTAAATAAATTAGTCTTTAATATAATTGTTTAATGTAAATGTCTAATCCATAGAATAAATGTGTATAAGCATTATTTCGGTTCAAATTAAAAAGCTATTGCATTATATGTTATAAAATAACTGCAAGAAGTCTGTGTGAGCATCATCAAGATATACTTATTACCTTTCCCAGCTCAAATAGACCATTATTTAGCAATATAAAATGGTAACAGTATAAAACTGTGTGCACTTCAGGCAGTGATGGAGTGATGGTTTTGCCTAAAGCTGGGTTTTGCTTATAGTGTTTGACACTGCCAGGGTTAGTTCCAGCACATTGCTGCCCTATAATAACAAAAGCAGGTTAGGAAAATATATGGTTGGATACATTGTGTGTTTTAGAACATTTCTTTAGAGAAACATTGCATAAGTCTTGCATAAGTGTGCAGATTTTCTTAATAAAGTAAATCTCATATTTTTGTGGTTAGTTACTAGCTATTGCAAGAAAATGTAGCATAATGTTCATAAAAAATATATCATTCCAAACTACAGATTGGAATCAGAGGGTAAACGTCTACTGCTGGACCAGACCACACATATAAATGCATTTACCAAATCTTTTTGTCAGTGCTGTGTTTCTGCGTGTTGAGGTTTCATAATGTCCCTGACCTTGTGCCAGTTTGTACTGAATAAAACTACAAAACATTAGCAGATGTTTACGACTTCTATCCTCAAATGACTAATGAATCTTGTCTTAAGTAGATGACACTTTACCAGTAAAAAATATTTGGAAAAGGAGTAAAGAAAATTCATATTTATTTTTTTTTGCAAAACTTCAATATCTTTTGAAAGTTAATCCCTTTCTACCGTGATTCAGTGCATCACAAGTTTCTGACTGAGAACATGTCACCCTCTAAATGGGGTATTGATGGCGAGACTCAAAAAGATTATTGGAAGTAGGCCCTGTGATGGATTGGTGCCCTACCTTTTATCAGATGCTGTTGGGATAGGTTCTGAGACCCCTTGACCCTAAACTTGAGAATACAAAATGATGTATTTCACCCTAATCTGTCTATTTTAGGATTCATTTTCTTGTTTTTTCTCCAAACAGACAGTACTGTTTGCTTAATGCTTACTGTGTATATTATTCTCCAAAGGATTGGATGTGAATCCCACTCTGGTCTGTGGTTTTAAAGGTGGAGTGGATTTGACAAAGTAAGTCTGTAATGTTATTACATGTTATTAATGTAGCAATTATATAGTGCAGAAATACACTTAATCATCTTCTACTTTAATTTGCATGACACATCAGACACAAATAATCATGCATGTACAGTAACTTTTTTACTGGATTATCCATCCATCCATCCATTTTCCAACCCGCTGAATCCGAACACAGGGTCACGGGGGTCTGCTGGAGCCAATCCCAGCCAACACAGGGCACAAGGCAGGAACCAATCCTGGGCAGGGTGCCAACCCACCGCAGGACACACACAAACACACCCACACACCAAGCACACACTAGGGCCAATTTAGAAGCGCCAATCCACCTAGCCAGCATGTCTTTGGACTGTGGGAGGAAACCGGAGCGCCCGGAGGAAACCCACGCAGACACGGGGAGAACATGCAAACTCCACGCAGGGAGGACCCGGGAAGCAAACCCAGGTCCCCAGGTCTCCCAACTGCGAGGCAGCAGCGCTACCCACTGCGCCACCGTGCCGCCCACTTTACTGGATTATTCTTTACTCATACTTGTCAAGGGAGAATTCACTAAAATGTGCAGCTCTATGACAAGATCATGTTTAATTATTTTTATATTTAGAAAGGCAATGACATTTTTCTTCTTCATGTTATTTCAGACTTTCTTCCAAAGAATAGAGTTGTAGGTCATCTTTTAGGTCCATGTGTTGGCTACAACTTTTAGAAGTATCACAAAATAATAGTTTTGAATTATTGCGAAGTTGCTGGGATTTTTATGGAAAACTATCATAAATGTTGGAAAAAATAAAATGAAATTGATGTCTAACTCTGCAAGATGTGCTGTCGTTTTGCCTCTCACATGCTGATGTTCATTCTGTCAGCGAAGGTAGTGTAATATATCTGATGCTAACATTCTGATTTTCTGTGTGATTTTGGTCATTTTTTGAGATTTAATGTAATGTTTTCATATTGGGAAGATTTCTGCTTAGCACCAAATGCTGCCGGAGTTCTGTCTGAAACATGGAACTTGCCCATCCACAAAAGCTTGTTAAATTACCAGATGATTTTGTAAACAAATAACATTGCAAAAGTCAGACCAGAAAGACTATAACTCTTTTCAAAACAAAACACTAACCAACAAACAAAGTTCAAAGGATTTTGCTATAAATCTGCAACCAAAGAAAACCAGTAGAATTTACATGGCAAAATTTTTAATAACAAATCTCTAATTTTGGACGTGACATACCACATTGTGCCCGTAACAGCAACTTCTACAAACAATGGAGTGTCACACACAACAAACAAAATGGCAATTTAGTAAAACAAAAAAAATAACATTTAACAAATTCCAAATCAGTCCAAAGAAAAATTAGAATTAAAATATTGATAAAGTCAGATTCCCTGATATTCTAAACCTCCAAAGAAAATGCAACATTGTCACAGAAACACTTTATTCCAAGCTGAAATAAATAATTTTCTTAATTCGTAACAGCTGGGATAGGCTCAGGTTCCTCAGACTCTAAACTGGAGTAAGCAGGTTAGATAATGAAGGCGTGAATACATACATTTATTTGTCTAACACAATGAGTAGTTTGTTGCTGGTCAGTAGCCATTTTGAAGTGTCTAGGATTGGTTAGTATTGCCAATAATTCCAATGTACACCTCATATTCGTTCAGCAAAAATTCAACAGCAATGCCAATAAGCAGTAAGTTTATATCACTTTTGAGTCATGTTTATAACATCACAAGCTTCGTGTTTACACAACAACAGCAATTAAACCTCTAGTTGGTGATGCAGTTTTCTTCCCACGCCCCAAAAACATGTGTTAGATGAGATTGTGGAATTACATTGGCCCAACGTGGGTGTGTGTGTAGAAATGTGCCTTGTAATGAAGTGGTGCTTAGCCTAGAATTAGTTCCTGCTTTCTATCCCTGGGTCCTATACTTGGATTTACCAGGTCTCAAAATGTATTTATGGATTTATCAAATACAATAAGAAAAAAAAAACAAAACAGATCACAGAGGCACTATGCTCTGTGTGGTGTGTGTGGTTGCTTTTAATATACTTATGCTTCTCTTGCATATATATGTACAAACAGTAATTACATTTTAGCACTACATTTATAATACGGCAAAGTCTAAAACTTGCTAACTGAGACAACAGTCAGAAGATGTAGGTGACGCTTTGGTCATGTTTAGTAGTGAACAACAGAAGGATAATGAGTGTAACAGGTGCAGTTGAGATGCACATTTAGTTAAGGTCAGAAGATGATTACTGGATGGGCTAAATCAGCAGTATAAAATACATTCCATACATAGTATTGTCCAGCAGAAAGTGTATTCTTATGTCATTGGCTAATTTTTGGAAAACATTTATCACACAGCACCAGCTTATAAAGTATGGGGTAAGTGCAGCTTCCATAAACCACTCCCTATAGCAATGCTATAGTTCCAGTCTTAGTCTACGCCCTGCCTAACAGACAGACTAAAGACATCTCCTTGAACAATGCCTCCAACTCTCCTAATATTGCACATACAATCATACAAATAATTATAAGACAACTGTTTTGTCTCACAGGTGTTAAGAATATGTGAATGTGCCCAAGGGTTAATGTGACAACAGTAAAAATATCAGAAGATGATAAACAAAGGCAAAAGACACGGCCAGGGAACAGCTAGTAGTCAAAACCATTAGATTAGTGAAAAACAGGCCATCGGAAAATGAAAGGACAAGACGTGCTTGAAAGTCAAACACAAAACAAAGTCATAACTAAAACACACAGTCCTATGCTATGGCCTAATTGAGAAAAAGCTAACTATCATTAAGAGGTTACAAAAGGTAGTTGTATTCATGGAGGGATAGGTCAATGTATGATTATCACCATATTTATATAGACACATGCTGCGACATCATCAGGACCAACAATCAAAGACATGTGATGGGACCCAAAATGGCAACATGTACAGTAAACAAAGAGAAATATAATGGAAACATTGTAAATCCAAATCAAAACTTGAAAAAAACATCAGAAACAAAATCGTTGTGTGCCAAAATTCAAAAGTAGATAAAAATACACATATAAAAGAGACTAATACTACAACAGACTTTCTTAAGCTGTTTGTATATATATGAGAAATTAAGCCGCATTTAAAAGTAAGATAAATATTTTCTTTATTTTAGTGCCATATTTCTTTGTCTTAATATAATAGCATGGTAACTGTGGAAGGATACATTAGTTTCCAGGAGGAATACACTAGTTGTATACAACAGGCCTCCAGACCAAATCCATATTCTCAATTAGATACAGAATGTATACATTGTAAAATAGTGGGATGCAGGATAGTTAAATATGACGTGTGCACCAATTAATCAGTTTACATCTAATTTTCTATCTTGTAAATGCTATGGCAAATATCCAACAAAATAATTCTTATTTCAGTAAAAGAAAACATACCCATATTGATGTTAACTTTAAGAGAAATATTCAAGATGCATTACAACTGTACATCTGACAATATTAACCCTTTGAACTTATGGAATCATAAGAAAACAATTACATTATCATAAATCACTTGTTTGGTCAAGACATTGTTAAACTTAATCAACTGGAAGAAAAAAGATTCATCCATGACCGTGTGAATAAACTTAAAAAACTAAAGTCTTAACTATTTATAAAATAGAGTGCATAAGATATTAATTAATTTTAACATTTTGTGTTGAAACAGAGTTTGAGAATACACAAATATGAAGATTAGTGTTCAAAATAGCAGGACTATACACAGTATAATATACCACTGTTATTCACAAAACACAAAAAAAACATCTAAGAGAAGGAGGAAAACATCAAATTAATGTAAATTTATTGTAGCACATTAGCACCACAGCTTCTAAGGTTTCAGTTGTCTGGGACATGAAACTGTGACTCAGTCTTTTATATCTGGACACGTTGTTAAGTTTTAACGCCAGGAGACCACAATGCCTTGCAGGTGTCATTAATTCAAAAAACAAAACAAAACAGAAGTGCCCACTGGCTGTTGGCCCTGCAGCTATTAAAAATGAGATCTGTTTTTGAGCTCTTCTGCTGCAATTAAAAGCTATGAGGAGTTTAGCTGGCTAGCTTCTTCATTGGCAAATAAAGAAAAGCACAATTTTTCAAAGATTTAAGGAGTGTCAAAAGATGACATTTCTTATCACTTCTAGGGCCACCTCTAAGAAGATAGGTGACAATGTTGATTCTGCACTTTAAAAGGCAGATGAGAACATACACTTCAAAAGCAAACATAAAGTAAAATGCCTTTTTATCAATATTTGGCCTTGCAAAGAAAAAAAAGTGAAATTAACATGTTCATTAACACATGATTCCACAAATAAATTATTTTTAATGGACATGTTTGATGCAAAGGTACCACAGTGGTTAGCATTGGTCCCTTAAAAACTAGGCCACTGTGCTCACAGTATTCCTGTATGTCAGTGCGAGATGGACACCATATGCCCAACAATAAGCTTAGCTCCCTTATTCCAACCTCATTTACCTCAGAAGAATATTAGGAATAATGTGGCAGGATGGCATACCAAATAAAGATTTCTTCACAACAGCAGAGTTTTCCATTACATTTGCATTCTTGTCAGCAATGTCTGTGGTGGATTGATCAGCAAAACTTGAAGATGTCAATGTCAATGTCAATTTATTTATATAGCACATTTAAGACAACATAGCAATGCTGTGGCCAAAATGCTTTACAATAAAAGAAGAAAAAAACATACACTTTACACTTTTGGCACGCAGACTTATTTTGTTAAATTGGAAGAATCCTAATTCTCCTCTTATAAGTCAGTGGGAAACCGATGTTTTATATTATTTGAAATTGGAAAAAATCAAATTTTCAGTTAGAGGATCTGTACAAAATTTTTTCAAAACATGGCAGGATTTAATCAATATTATTTTAGAATAAGAGAAATAATTATTACCGCATTTAACTCCCTTCTCCATCTCTTATTTACATAGATATTTACTTCTCCCTTTCTTTTGTTTAATGTTGCCTTATTAAAAAGCCTTAAGCAATTTTCCTTTAGCTAAGCTCTCCTTCTCAGGGGTGGGGTTTGATTTGTCTTCAATTTTGTTGGGTTATAAATTGATCTGTTTGTATGGAATGATTACAATGAAAATTAATAAAATAAAAATATAAAAAATAAAAAAAATAAATAAATAAAAAATAAATAAAATTTAAAAAAATAAAAAAATAAATAAACATACAATTAACATAAAAACATAAATAGAAATAAAATAATTGAACATAAATAAAATAATAAATAGAAGTAAGATTATAGAATCACAATGAGGACTGGTGTGGCTGGCCGTCTGCTCGTCTCACTAATCTATGTTTTAACTTCGTTTTTATGTCCTATGATCATGATTCTTTACTTAACATATTTTTTTGCTTGCTTTCCTCTCAATTTTCATCTCCTGATGGGATATTATGTGAACCTCCACCTTTGATTTATTCATCTCCTGACTTCTTCACCTGTACGCCAGTGTTCACCTGTATCAGTGAGCTGAATGCCTCTCAGAGACGCAAATGCACCTGCCGCCAAACATGGAAGAAGAGCCTGTATTGCTGTTAATCAATGCCGACTTAAGTCCAAGAGCTTGGATTCCCAATGCCTGCGAGTCGTCTATGACCCATCTTCTCCTGCACAGGACTCCATCCCTGGTCCATGGGCACTGGATACTGGATTTAATTTCACCATCTCAAGGCAGCATCATTCTTCCTCGGTGTGCTCTTGGGGAGTAAACACTGCTAATCTTTGCACGCTCCCCTGTGCTGTCCCGCAGCAAGCTCTTCTACTTCTATCAAGGCTGCTCTTCTGAACATGAGATCAGTGTCTAATAAAACTTTTATTCTGCAAGACTTTATTATCTCAAATAAACTGGATTTCTTTTTCATCACTGAGACCTGGATTTTAAATGGTGACTCTTCATATTTTACTGACTTAGTACCATCAGGTTATTCATTTTTAAACTCTCCTTGGCTGACTCGTCGTGGTGGGGGCATTGCCACTGTTTTTAAAAGTATGTTCTTGTGTCGGAGCCTTACAAGGGGTCCGTTTAGTAGCTTCAAACTGCAACTTTTCGAAGTGTGCAGCATCCCTTCTTTGTTGTTTGCTGTGGTTTATAGACCTACTGTAATTAATGATATTTTCGTTTCTGAATTCTCTGATCTCCTGGCTGATATCACCCTCTCCCATGACAAAGTATTTATTGTTGGTGATTTTAACACTCATGTTTGTTGTCAATCGAAACCTTTGGTTAATGACTTTTTATCACTATTTGATTTTATCCAGCATGTTAATATGCCAACTCACTCTCTCAGTCACACCCTTGATCTCGGTCTTACACATGATATTTCAGTTAATAATATAGATTTATACAATGTTTCTTTTACTGATTACTTTTCTATAATGATGCATTTGAATATTACTGTTGATGTTCCTACTACTAGTTGTGCTCCATGCTGTTCTCGCTTTTTAAATTCTTCTATTATATCCGATCCGATTTTAAAACCATATTCTCTAGTCTTAATGTACATGTTCAATATCATGGTATCGATGATTCTGTCTTAGAATTTAATTCTTCTTGTAAAACTGTTTTAGACTCAATTCCTCTGCTCAAGATACGCTGTAATAAGGGAAGACCTGCTCCCTGGCTAAATGAAACTACGTGATCGCTGTGCCGCGCCTGTCGAACTGGGGAATGGCGTTGGAAAAAAGATGGACTGATTGTTTCTAAACAGATTTTAGGACTTTTCCATTCAACTTCCAGGTTGCAGTTAAGAAAGCTAAACATGATTTCTTCACTGATGTAGTATCCCGTCATTCTAAGAATTCTAGGGTCTTATTTAATTCAATTAATACGGCCATTCACCCTCATTCTGTGATGGGATAAAATAGTACTGTTCTTTCATTTGAGCAGTTTCTTTCATTATTTGTCAGTAAAATTGATACAATCCGCTGTGGTATTGTTCCAACTGGCTATGAACTTCCTACTGTTAATCATGACATTGTCTTGGAATGTTTTGATCTTGTCTCACTTTCACAGTTAAAAAGTACTATTGACACCCTTAAACTTACTCTCAGTCCTCTTGATATTGTACCACCACACCTCTTAGTGGAAGCCTTTGATGTTTTGGGTCCATCTTTACTAGCCATTATCAATAGTTCTATTAGTGCGGGAGTTGTGCCCTCATTTTTTAAACATGCGGCGGTCCGTCCCTGTCTAAAAAAGGCAGAATTAGATCCTGGAGTTTTAGCCAATTTTCGCCCGATTTCCCAATTGCCATTTCTGGCTAAAATATTAGAAAGAATTATTTATAATCAATTGGTTGATCACCTTAACTCCAATAATTTATTTGAGATCTACCAATCTGGCTTTAGGCGTTATCATGGTGTTGAGACGGCCCTCCTTAAAGTATTCAATGACATCTCTATTATTACTGACTCAGGTGGCACTGCAGTCCTTGTCCTCCTTGACCTGTCCGCTGCCTTTGACACTATTGACCATGAGATATTGCTGTTGCGGCTTGAACATCTTGTTGGGCTTAAAGGGGCTGCTCTTAACTGGTTCAGGTCATATCTAATTAGTAGACACTTTTCAGTGACTTTAAATTCCTCTTTTTCGTCTACTGCTCCACTTAAATGTGGTGTTCCTCAGGGATCCATTTTGGGTCCTCTTTTATTCTCTATATGCCTTCACCCTATTGGAGCTATTTTTAGGAAATTTAACATTTCTTTTCACTGCTATGCTGATGATACACAGGTTTATATTCCTGTCTGCAACTCTGGAATGAATCAACTGCACAACTGTCTTTTTGAAATAAGATCCTGAATGGCTAATAATAAAATGGAGGTTCTTATAGTGGGTCCATCAGCTAAAGCCCAAATTGGTCTTGGACTTCTTGGCTCTTCTCTGTCTTTTGCAAACCTCAAATCCACAATCTCTGTTATTTTTGACAATAGCCTCTCTTTTGAGAAACAGAATAATTCTGTAGTTAAGAGTTGCTTATTCCAGCTTTGTCTTTTAGGTAAGATCAAGCCTTTTTTATCTTCTAGGGATCTTGAGATAGCTACTCATGCTTTTATCTTTTCTCGCCTTGATTACTGCTACTCGCTATATTCTGGGATTAGCAAATCCCTGATACACAGGTTACAGTTGGTCCAGAATGCTGTCGCTCGCTTTCTGGCTGGGGCAAGAAAGTCTGATTTGGTTTCTCCAATATTAGCTTCTTTACACTGGCTGCCTGTCAGTTTTTCGAATTGATTTTAAAATCTTGTTGCTAGTTTTTAAATCTTTACATGGGCTTGCTCCTGCCTATTCATTTGAATTGTGTGCTTTACGCCAGCCATCTAGAGTGCTTAGATCTTCCGGTCAGTTGTCTCTTGTTGTCCCTCATGCCAAGTGTAAAAAAAAGGGGGACAGGGCTTTTGCAGCTGCTGCTGCTCGCCTGTGGAACTCTTTACCTCATTACATAAAGGATTCGTCTACAACTGAACTGTACAAAACAAGATTAAAGACTCATTTCGATTCACTTGCTTTCTGTGACCTTCAGTAATACTGATGGTTTTGGACAAATACCAAAAGATCTGTTGTATGGGGAGCTTGTTACTGGCAACATATTTGCTGGAAATCCTACCCTCCACAACTGTTACAGGAAGGCATGTCACAATAACCTCTTCCCTTGTTTGTAATGACTGCAGTGAAGTATGTTCCTCCATAATTAAACTGAACAGCCACAGTAGATGCTTCAAAACCACAATATACTGATCCAGGATCAGAGTCGCAATGACACTGAAAATAGAAAAATTCTAAAAAAAAAAAAGGAATGCAATGGAACTGTGTTCTTTCAATACTGGTTCTAGTTAAAACCAAGCTGATGAACAATAAATTAAAAGAGCAGTAGGAAAATTTACATTTAATTAATAATTTAACTAATTAAATTTTGTTTTTATTCATTCATTTGTAATAGAGCTACATATGATGTTTCCAATGTAAAATCATTGTAATCTATCTGTAATGTTTTACATGTTACAGACAAACATTGGTAAATGAAAGAAACAGACCATCACCTTTTGTATAAGTCAGAAATTCATACGGAATCAGGAGGTGGAATTTTTGGAGTTTGTTAGAATGAAGACAAAGATTTGCTGAGTGAAGAAAAACTTGTTTATGTGTTTGGGCTTTATTACTATTGTGTGCCTTGGTTATTTTTCTACTTGTATAAACTGTATTTGTTTAAATTTATTTGGGGTTATTCATTGTGGTCTTATATACATACTGTATATAATTGTCTTATTTGAACTTAAAACCCTAAATATTTTTACATTCATTGAATTCTTGATATTGTTCAGAGGACATCTTGATGTGTTAATTATTGAGAACACTAATGGGTTCAAAACACAACAGGCTTGATCTCAGTTACAGCTAGGATATTCTTTTTAATGGTTCACACCACTGCAAATTTCTGAATCCATTTATTCTAGTAAAGTATCTCATGGAGCTGGAACTTATCCTGATTCTGGATGGGCCACTCCACCAGTTTGTTAAAGAGTTTAGAAAGGTGTTTTGCAGTCTCTGACTCAATAACTTGCACTCACTGAGCTTGTACTAGTTCTGCCAATACTGTTTTTAACAGCTTTCCGTGTGAATCAGTGGCCAACCTTATAATACGTAACACAAAATCAAGGATTGACTCATTTGTTGTTAGTTTTAATAATCTATGCATGGTTATTCATGTACCTTGGAAATAATCTTAAATGTATGCAAAAAGTCAACAAGGTGTAGTGACAAGTCAGGGATATTTATCGCCTAAAGCTTTCCTAGTCAATATCCTTCAATTTTTAACACAAAAGGTATAAAAGCATCCAAACACCACACTTATAATTTACTGTTATAATAAGAAATCACTTCACGTCACTTTTGATCTGCTGTTCCTGGTTTTGGTTGTGCTGAGCTGAAAAGGCTCATCTTATCTTATTTAAATCTTGGTTCTTCTCCACATGGGTTCTTCCCTTAGCAGCTCCTTAGGGAGATGCCTAGAAGGTATTTTTAACTATATGCCCGAACCCTTCAAATGGTTGCCCTCGATCTTGAAAACTACTGATTCTGTTCAATGTTTTTCCTATGTAGCTGAGACAGTAAGCACAGCAACCATTCACAGGAGCTTCATTTGATCTTTTTGTACTCATGATATGAGACCTTAATTTATTACTCAAAGCTCATGACATTGGATGATAATGAGGATATAGCCTGGCTAGTAAATCTAAAGCATTGTTTGAAGACTTTACAACGCCCTGCTACAACATCTGCAATTTCTTTAATAGTCTCATGATCATCTCTGCCCTTATTTTTTATGAATGGGTACTTGAACTACTGCATTCAAAGCAGTGGCTGTTGCCAGTAGAGTTACAGTATGTGTTTTATTTGTATACAAAACACTACTTTAATAATGCTGGCATTTGCTAGGATATCTCTGCATGTGTTGGTATAATATGACACGACTGTGCTCTTCATCAGCACTTCAGAGTATTTGTATGAAACAGTTTTCAGAACTACTCACCGTTATTGCCTAGACATTTTTTTTGTGATGTTTTGGCTGAGTGATTTTGGAAAACTGTGGAATGATGAAATAAAATGACATCCACAAGATGATGTACACTTCACTAGCATTTTACCATGTTGTCACTTTTAGATTTGCTTCTTGGGCTTTGTTGCATGGTTACTTCTTCAGGGTTAGCCATATTAAAATCTTTTCAAATATAAGTCTGGCAGTTGATTCCCCTGTAGAAGATTATTCTGTACTGTGTATTTTTGACTAGCAGTGATGAGCAAGGATATGTTTGACACATGTTTTTGCGTTATATACATCTTGCTGAGTGTGCTGAATGTCCATTATGTTTGGTGAGTGTCCTGAAAGAATTTCTACATTTTTCCTTTGTTCTGTATATCTGTGGGCTGCTTTGTATTACTGTTGCTTGGATCTTTAATCACTTCAAGTATTTTTTCCATAACTAGTCTTTTAAAGTCATACATTCTACAAGAAAAAATAATGGACTATTAAGGTTGGTGTCTTATCACTTATTAAATTTTGATTAATTAGAGTGAAAAGTGATTGTGAATCACATAATTTCAATCAGACTGTTTCCAAATGAATTAGTACACCCCTAGATATAATCAGTGGTCTTATTTTGATGTGATAAGCAATGTTAATTATCTGCAGATGCTGTTTAAAATGACAAAGAACACACACCTAATATATTCTGTAAGTAATCCCATTGCCTTATCATACCTCCATCACAGACTTTCTTAAAAAGGTCTTGTAGTAGCTTATTTGCCAATCATTCCTGGCATTATCTTCAGTATTAGCAGTAATTACAAATGTTTTGAATCAGTATTCTATGTCAGAGCAGATGGGATGCAGAATCTGTTTTCACATCAGATTTGTAAAGGTACTGCAAATCTATACCTTCAGTGTTATTAAATTCTGTTGGGTTATGTCTGAATATTTTAAACCTTGCTATATATTTATCTTTTAAATGCACAGAGTGAAAAACAGTGATTAGTGCATAGCAATATTTATAGCTCATTGAAATCTCACTAGGAAGAAATGCTATTTTATCATTAATTTGTTTTTGTTTCTTTATTCTGATATGTATAACCTATATCAGAGGTTTGACAGTCTGAAATATTACAATATTTTTCAAATGTAGTATGCAGCGAAAGGCTTCTTTTAACAGTCATTTTCTTCGCTTTTTATTCTGTATTACAGGGGTGTGTAGGAGTCAGGTGGAGAACTTCATTTCTTAGTGCAAAGAAAATTGTCCAATGGTACCCTTATGATGAATAAATTTTTTATATTAACGAAACCAGTTAGTGATTAGTTAGAAAAAGAGCAGGTTAGATATAATGGAAGTATGAAAATTCAAAAGACTCCAAAAAATGATAGTAAAGATCGCATTAGCGCAAACAAATGGAAATTATTACTCAGTGAAATAATGTAACAGTGAAAATATATTGAATATATTGTTCGGATTTAAACTTTAAGTCAGAGACTTGTAGATTGTCTTATTCGCATTGCCATCAGGGAAAAGTAGTGTTTCTTCCAAATGAAGAGGCATATCCACCTGTTGTTTGGTGAAAATGAAATCCACATATTCTGTCACGCTTGGGTCACAGAGTTGCACAGATAGACAGGAGATTTTAGAAACAGAAACGTTATTCAGACACTTCAAACAAACATAAGTCTCTTTCAGAAGTGAATCGAGCTCCGTGTGTAGTCGCAGGGGACAATTCCTTCTCTCAATTAAAAGAATAGAAAATATTCCTCTTCATAGGGACGCGCCTCGGGAACGGGACCCTCAACAGGAGCAGAGGATGTCTGGGGGAGAAGAGAGACAAAGCAGTGAGACAAAAGGGCAGCTGCTGTACAGGCTTTTAAATGTTCCAAGAGCCACACGAGATGCAGATCACGTGGCAACAGCAGCAGCAACCCAGCAGCTGATCGAGCAAAGAGGAGGTAAAAAAAAATGTACTGTATTTGTTTCCAGTTGTATTACCGTTTAAGAGGGGGTTTCGGAGGAGCGACCACGTCTCCTTGGGGTGCATTCAGCCCCTGTCTTAACAAAGCGAACAGCAGAGATGCGAAGTGGCCGGGTGGGGGTTGTCAAGCGAAGCGAGCCCCCTAGTATAAAATACAAAAGACTTTAAACACACTAATAGCAACGATTTAATTTCAAAGCAGTATTGTAAGATAGCTGTTAATAATATTGAAGAAACTTAAAAGATATAAATAAAGATAAAAACAAGTTGGCTTACTTAATTAACATAAATTCTAAATTTGAAAATAACAATGTCTACATCAGGAAGTCAAAGGAAGATGTCTTTATTTTAACCACCTTTTGTGGTTTCAATGGAAAATATTAACAGTTATGTTTAAAACTGTTACATTTTACTTATCTGTAGCTGTCCATCCATCTGTAAGTACAAAACTGAAGCAAACATGTAATTTTATAAGATGTCTTCCATCCACTCATTAAGATACTAACTGAAGCTCCATTCTGCAGAAAAATAATAAGTTCTGACCCTCTCTGTTTGCAGATGCACGTTTTTGTTCCGGCCTAGATGCTCAATCAGAAACCAATCCTTGATCTTTTTTAATTTTATGTTTTGTTAATGTTTCATCTCTACAATGCCAGGTTATTCTTACATTGTAGATGTTTTCATTTCCATGGATATCATCCAAATGATTTGAAACTAAAAAGAAGAGTAGTTCTCAGTCCTTTACTTTTTTCTGTTCAGTTTCTTTCCAAATATTTAATTAAAGCAGACAGTTCACGATGAATACTCACTGGTGTAAATCGCTTCAAGTTAAGACAGAAAACTGCTCATTCTTTTGTCATTTGCATTTTATTGCAAAATGGGAGCAATTAAAAACTGTGACTGCAGCTGTTTAAGACTAAAATAAGCATTAAGAGTGGGAAATCTTAACAAATGGGACAACTAAAATGAAGCATTAAACTGTTGCTTGAGTGATAAGTGCTTCATCTGCAAGAACTGACTTCTCATTAAGAAATTTGGTTGAAACAAATATCTGCATCCACTGCAGCCCTCCAGGACCAACAGTCCTCATCTCTGCCCTATTAGACTGTTACACCATCAACAAATGCTTCCTACCCTGTACGTGGCACTGCTGAGGTAGGACCAAGGCTGAAAGGTGTCTCCTGAATTATACAATTTAATCTTATCATAGACTTTATTTTAATAAACAAGCTTCTGCTAATTGCTGAGCTGCTGAGGGCTTTGAAATCCCGCTTTTCATGTACACACCAAAAGCTGCTCTGATTTTGTGTTTTGTATTGTCCCTGATAAAAATGCTAATACAAATGTTATATTTAATATAGAAATGTACTCGCAGCTACATCCCATTATTCATTTTGAATAAAAATAAAACAATTATATAAGAAAAGAAAAGAAATAATTGCATGTGCCTTAAAAACATTCTGAATTTTGTGGTAAATTTCAACAAAACAAAACATTCTCAAATCCACTTAATCCAATTCAGTATCACAGGGCATCAGAGTGTTCCTAGTGACACTGGGTACCAGTCGGAACCAGCTTTGAATAGGGCACCAGAGTATTACTGAATTTACTCATGCACACATCACATTTGGTCACTTTAGAATGCCAGTTAACCTAACACAAACACATACAGTACACACACATGTTTTGGGTTTGCAAGGAAGCCCAAGTACCAACAGGAAAACCCAAGTAAAGAAAATGCCATAGGGATAGCAACATGGCACAGGATTCCCATCCATGATCCTGGATCTGTTAATAGTAACTGCTGCAATACTGTGTCACCCCGGTGCTAAATATTAGGATCTTTCTCCATATATTAGTGGTATGTTCTGACAAAAATGCAGTTAGTGGTATGCTATGTTATTACAAAAATGCAATGATTTACCACAATAGCAACAAATGCATCTTTAGCAGCTATTTCCAGCATCTTCTGCAGAAATTATCAGACTCACCCAAGCCTGCCATGAGAATTTTTTTTCTCTAGCATATCCTGGGTCTCCCACTGGGTCTTCTGGTATTCCTTGACTTCTGTATCTCCAATTACCTGTGATAAGTGCCACTCTTACTAAATTCCCAAACCACCTCAACTGGATTCACATAAGCTGGAGAAGAAGCAGTTCTACTATGTGGTCTTTCAGTATTGCTTAGGTTCTCTTCCTGTCATGGGACCAAGTTCAGAAACCCTGAGCAGGAACCTGATTTCTACCACTTGTACTCAAAATCTTATTCTTTCAATCACTACCCAGATCTTGTGGCCATAGTTAAGGACCATGACGTATAGATTATTCATCCTCATCCAAACTATGTCATATTTTGCACACTGTTCTAGTATGTGTTGGAGGCCCAAATGCTCAGGTACCTGCAGAAAGCATTGTCAAGTCCTCTTGACTGGCACATTCCTTACACCTAGAGTAGGTCCTATTGTCTATTCTGGGTGAGGCTTCTCAGATTGAACTGACATTCTCATGAGGAATAATAACAGATTATTCTTTGTCTTCTCCCTCTTCTTAGTCCAGGTGTTTATGTATAACCCTATTAGGAGAACGCACATTGAGACAACATAACTATAAATATCATTGAAAGACACAAACATCACAATTGTTGCGAGGTTGAAGAGAACTTATGAAATAATAAGTATTTTAATTAGCAATGTATTTAATCTAAATAAGCATCATCTTCAGATATCTACAGAGTAAGAAAAAAAAAACAACGTCCAAACATATAAAATAATCTGTTTTCTGTGGGCCTAAATATATACTGTATATATATATATATATATATATATATATATATATATATATATATATATATATATACTAGGGGGCAAAGCCCCCTGCTCGCTTCACTCGCCCACCCCCAAGGGGCGCGCTTTGTACCAGCCACTTCATGCCTCTGCCGCTCGCGTTGTGAAGGGGGGGGGGGCTGAATGCACGCTAAGGAGATGCGGATGGATCAGCTGCTGCTCAGAGTTCTGCTTGTCGTGCTGCGCGTCGATCATTTAAAAGCCTGTACAGCAGCTGTCCTTTTGTGTCACTGCTTTGTCTTGCGGGACGTTAAAGTGTCTCTCACAGAATGTCAAAGTGTCTTCAGAGAAGATCATGTCTCGACCCAAGTTTTTTTTATTATAATAGATATACAGTATATATATATATATATATATATATATATATATATGTATATATATATATATATATATATATATATAGTGAGAAACAGCTTGGACACAGACAGACAGACATTGTATTTTCACCCAACACTCCTCCACAGACACTCCCCAGTGTGGCGGAAGTGCCGGCTGTGCTCCCGGAAGCCCTCCGGGTGTCCCCAGTCTTCTTCCCCCCAGCACTTCCGGGTGTGGTGGAAGTGCTGAGGTCCAGGGCTCTCCAGGCACTGGGGCACCCCCTGGCTGTGACCACGGGCCCCTACAGGGTTGAGCTTCCCAGCTCTATACCCATGGCCCCCAAAGGAACCAGGCCAGTCACCCCCTCATGGTCCGGAGGAGGCATGAGCCCTCTTCCTGTCTTCCTGGGCGTCCCGGCTGGGTGCCACCCCCAGCCACGTGCCACAATATATATCTACTCTACATATATAAAATCTTAAGCCTAAACGTGTAACGATTTTATGTGACTTTTTATGTCATGTTTTTTGTCATGCTTTAAATCAGGTTGTTTTAAAACCTACATATAAATGTTTGGTATCATTCTTAATGTGATGTTGTTAGATTTTCAAATTCTTATTCCGTTAAATTATAAACTAAAAAATATCAAGAACTCACGTCCCGCGAGACAAGACTTTGTGCCAAAAGGTTTAACCACGCCTGGGGCGGGAAATAAAAGACAAAGAGTAGGACAGCTGCTGTACAGGCTTTCAAATGTTCGAAGCGCTCCACAAGATGCAGATCACGTGGCATAACAGCAGCAGCAGTAGCAGCTGATCGAGCAAAGAAGAGGTAAAAAAAAAAAACTATTTGTTTTCCATTATATCACCGTTTAAGAGGGGGTTTTGGAGGAGCAACTGCATCTCCTTGGGGTGCCACACCAGGGAGTGCTGGCAGTAGCTCTTGGGATGCACCTGGAGCACGTCCGGGTGAATATAAAGGGGGCCGCCTCCCTCCATTCGAGGGCTGGAGTCGGGTGAAAGAAGGACAGAGCTCAGAGGAGAGGAGTGGAGCCGGACCTGAGAGGCATTGGATAAGAGGCCTTGACTTTGTGTGAATAGTACGAGAGTACTGGGTTGTGTGCTGTCACTGTAAATATGTATAATAAACGTGTGTGTGTTTTGGAACCATCGTTGTCCGCCTGTCTATGTCCGGGCCAGCTTCCCCAATATATATATATATATATATATATATATATATATATATATAGTGACCACTAGATGTGTTACAGACACAAGTCCTGGGTTCAGACCAAACATTTATTATAATAAATTACAGTGACAAAGGTTTGTTTATGCTATAATAACTTTAAGACAAGCACAAGCACAATCCTTCTTCTCTTCTTCCTTTCTCCTCCACTCCTCTCAGGCTTTGTTCCTTCATCACCGGAGTCCAACTCACCTAAGTGAGGCAAAGCGGCTTCTTTTATCCATGACCATGTGACTATCTCCAGTGCAAGGGCATGTCCTATTGGAAGCACTTCCAGGTCAAGTGGACCTCCCTGAATGCAGGTATTATAAATCCCCACAACACCCGCTGGTAGCACCAATGAAACCCAACAGGGCTGCTCCATGGCACTTCAGTTTCCAGCATGCCCTGGAGTTGGGCCTTGGTTACCAAGACCCAGGGATGCTGCCATCTAGGGTATGTAGTCCTCCCTGATTGTATCATTATGCTGTTCTCCTGGCCGTGGAAAGGTCCTTTATCCACCCCTACTCAGATGCTGAAAAACTCCACATTTTCTTAAGTCCCCCTGCCAACTTCATGGCAAACACAGGCCTCCATTTCTGGTAATGGCACGGGACTGATCTTGGCAGGGATGCCAGTCCAGGCATGCTGTCTAGACTATACTGTACTGTATATATATATATTGTCACACACGTGTGTTTTGGAGACAACCAAAGGGCTTGAATACATGTAATTCCATGCACTTCCAGGTCAAGTGGACCTCCCTGAATGCAGGTATTATAAATCCCCACAACACCCGCTGGTAGCACCAATGAAACCCAACAGGGCTGCTCCATGGCACTTCAGTTTCCAGCATTCCCTGGAGTTGGGCCTTGGTTACCAAGACCCAGGGATGCTGCCATCTAGGGTATGTAGTCCTCCCTGATTGTATCATTATGCTGTTATGTATCATTATGCTGTTACACTGCCGGCTAGTATATATACAGTGAGTAGCAGTTTGGTGTATGGAAATGCCTTGTTGATGAGAAAGATCAAAGGAGAATGGCAGACTAATTCAAGCTAACAGAAAGGCTATGATAACTCAGATATCCACTCTGTTACAACTGTGGTGAGCAGAAAAGAATTTGTCTGCACAGCATGTCAAGCCTTGAGGTGGACGGGCTACAACAGAAGACAATATCATGTTCCAATCCCGTCAGCCGATAACAGATATCTGAGGCTACACTGAGCACAGGCTTACCAATACTGGACAGCTGAAGACAGGGGAAACCATAGCCTGGTCTGATGAATCTCAGCTTCTGTGGAGACACACAGATGATAGTGTCAGAATCTGGAGCAAACAGCATGAATCCATTCCCCCAACCTGCCTTGTGTCCAGTCCAGGCTGCTGCTGGTTGTGTAATGTTTAAATAGGGCATGTTTTATTAGCACACCTTAGAGAGCTTGAAAGCTGACCCTGTGCATCTGTTCATGGCCACACTTTACCCATCTTCTAATGGCTACTTCCAGCATGATAATTCACCATGTCACTAAACAAAAGTTCTGACCAAATGGTTTCATTAAAATGATAAGGAGTTCAGTGTTTTTCTTTGGCCTTCCCAGTCACCAAATTGGAATCTAATAGAAGACCTTTGGGGTGTGGTAGAACAAGAGATTGGTAGCATAAATGGGCAGTTGACAAACCTGCAGAAATTGCTTAATGCAGTCTACATGGACCTGAATCTCAATGGAATGCTTTTCTAACATCTTGTGGAATCCATGCCACAATGAATTGAAGTTGTTTTGAGACCAGATAAATGCTATTTATACAAATATATGAATACTTCATAGCACCCTAAGCACTAACTGAGCATGCTTTTAATGGAAGGCAAAAAAGGATTTTGCCTGCAACTTGAATTTTTGCTGAGAGGCTAATGTTACTGAAAGATGTTAAATTGGTCACATGCTTGCTCTAAAGGGATATTAAGCAAGTGTTAGTTACATTTGAAACAAACTATGTCTTCAGAGTACAAAACACCTGACATTGTGATAAAAGATGTGAACCTTGAAAATAATCAAAGGTACCTAGCATCTATAATATTACTTTCACAGTTTCATTTTCTTCAAAAGCCTGGAGCCAATATGTCATTTCATACATCAGGTTTTTGTATGGCTGGGGGAAGGAAAGAATATGAGTCATAGAAGTGCAATATGTTTTGAAAACCAAGCCAAGATCACAAACATTTGTATTAAGGTCAGAGAAGAGATAGCAAGAGGTGAAGGAGTTAGTCACGCTCCTGCTGTGCTGCAGAGCAGACTTCAGACTGGATAACTGTAAAATAAAAGTCAGTTTCCAAACTTTAGGTATAAAACTGAAGAGCTAACTTGTATGAAATGTGGTGCACAAAAATGCTCTGAAGGCCTTTGTTTACGGCAATGATTTTTTTGAAACCCGAAAAGACACCAAAAAAGTTACATCTGAAATGTTAGTGTGGGTGTATGCGACTAAGCCATGTGATGAATTGGTGACACATCTAGAGTTGGTTCTCATCTTCTTGCCAGTGTTAGCTACCAGGATAGAGCCTGGCTCTCCATGACCTTGAAATGTACTAAGTAGGATTGAGAATGTTATGTTTTACACTTAGGGTGAAGATGAATTAAAAACTGTGTAGACTTTCACTTCATGATTATGCTTTTGGCTATGTTTTACAGCTGCAAGCCCTTCCTGACACTAACCCTCTTGATTTATCTGACTTGGGACCGGCACCAAGATGGGGTGGTTTGCCCTCATGGCTGCTACATTTCTAATGTGTAGAAGATCTCATTTGAAAGAGATAAGGAGTTGTAAAGCCATAAATGGGGAAAGTGTGACAGTGCAGCATAAATTGGTGGTGATGAACTGGGAGAACGGAACCGGCAGGAGAATAAAACAAGAGCAGGTAGCATAAATTATAAATTGATGTAGATTATTAAGGAAAGGCTTTGGAACAAGTTTAGGCGGAAAGCCTTAAATGATGTGCAGTCATTTGAGAGTGTGGAGGAATGGTGGGAGAAGAGGTGTAAAGTAAAATGTCAGCAAGGAGCTCACCTGGAGACAAAGAGAGATGGTGGTGGAACAAAGAGGTGCAGAATGTAATAAAGGCTAAGAAGGAGGCAAAGAAGAAATGGTACCAATCATTGAAGAAGGAAGATAGAGAAATGTATAGGCAAAGAAGCAAGGATGCAAAAAGGGCAGTGGCAAAGGTCCAGCCCCAAGCTTTGGAGGAGGTTATGAAAAACTGGAGAAAAAAAGGGACAGAGAATGATTTTTAGAATAGCAAAGACTAGGAACAAGGCTGGAAAGGATTTTAGTCAGATAAAGCTGATGAAAGATGAGAAAGGTGTAGTCTTAAATGAGCATGATGAGATCAAGAGTAGATGCAAAAGGCACTTTGAAAAGCTGTTGAGTGAAGAAAATCCAAGCTTAGTATTTGGGGATGGGGTACCAAATGAAGAGCTACTACCAAGAATAAGGAGGGAGGAAGTAAAAGAGTCAATGAAAAGCATGAAAAATGTATAGGCAACAGGACCAGATCCCAGCAGAAATGTGAAAGAGTTTAGGAGGGAGTAGATATGTTGTGGGATCTAATGCAGAAGATCTATGAACAGGAGAGAATACCAGAGGAATGGTTCCCATTTGTAAGAAGGACAATATTCAGGATTGTGGAAACAATAGAGGAATGAATCTGGTGTCACACACAATGAAAATTTGGGAAAGGGTTATGAAGGGAAGCCTTAGTGAAGAAACCTCCATAAGGAAGTAGCAGTTTGGTTTTATGCCAGTGAGAGGAACAACTGATGCAGTCTTTGCATTGAGGCAGCTGACATAGAATCACAGAGAAAAACAGACTGCATATGGTGTTTATTGATTTGGAGAACGCTTATGATAGGGTGCCCTGTCAAGACGTCTGGAGGTGTGTGGGAGAGAATGGAGTACCAGAGAAGTATGTGAGGATTGTCCAGGGTAAGTATGAGGGAGCAAAGACTTGTGTTAAAAACAGTGTTGGGGTAACAGACAAGATCCCAGTTAGAATAGGTCTGCACCAGATTTCTTCTTTAAGTCCTTACCTCTTTAATCTGGTTATAGATGTGTTGAGTCATGGGATAAAAGACCAATCCCCCTAGTGCACACTTTTTACTGATGACACTGTGTTGTGTAGCACCAGAAAAGAGGAAGTGGAGAGGCAGTTGGAAGAATGCCGAAGGGCTTTGGAAGAAAATGGGTTTAAGATAAATAGGAAGAAGGCAGAATATATAAGGTTTAATGATGATCAGAATTTAGAAGTTAGCCTGCAACACTTGAAAAGAGTGGATAAATTTAAATATCTAAGATCAGTGGTAGATCAAAATGGAAAACTAGATGCAGAGATAACCCATAGACTGCAATGTGGATGGATCAATTGAAAGATGGTATCAGGAGTATTGTCTGATTGAAAAATTAAGGTAAAGGTTAAAGATAAGGTTTTTAAGACAGTGGTAAGATGAGCAATGATGTATGGGGCTGAGACATAGGCGGTAAAGGGAGTGCAGGAGAAAAGGTTAGATGTGGCATAAATGAAAATGTTGAGGTGGGTGTGTGGAGTTACAAAAAAGGACAAAATAAGAAATGAGACAATCAGAAGTACAACAAAAGTGGGAGAGATACTTATCTAGATAAAATCTTGAAGTGATATGGACATGTGATGAGAAGAGAAAAATAATATGTGGGCATTAGAGTGGTAGGAATGGAAGTACAGTGGAAGAGAAAGAGAGGGAGGTCAAAGCGGAAGAGGATGAATAGAGTAAAAGAAGATTTGAAGTAAAAGGGCTTGGCTGGCAAGGAGCTGTAGGACCCAGCTGTTTGGGAAGATTGATCATGCACACAAACCCCATGTGGAAGAGGGAAAAGATGAAGAGGAAGAAAGGGAATTTCACTCCATATTTATAATGAAATAATATACTGCATGGGGTCAGACAGTAAATAGTTTATTTTGCACATATATATTTATTTTAACTGTATAAAAACAGTTATTATGGCATAGGTCTCCAAGCAACTGCTACGTCATGTCTCATTTCATAATAATGCATTCAAAATGTGCTCCAGTTATTATCCAGCGTATGACACCATAAAGAAATCCAAAGAACAGCAGGTGTCAATTTGTCATGCCTTAAACAGATTACTGAGATCACAGAACAATATATGTTTTTAAATACATCATACTTAAAGTCCTTCAAATTGCAGTTGAGTACTGTATATACAATATACAATACATGTGTGTGTGTGTATTTGTATAGTGCGTTAGGGTAAGAAAGCAAATATTTATGTTTTTTTTTAATGTTAAGCCTTTTCACATTGGTGGCTGATATGCTAGTGTGCCATTCTCCAGCTACCCTACTTCTCTGGTAACTCTTTATTTCTCTGCTGTCATAAGTTAAGAATGTGTTCTTCTCGAGTACGATGTTTCAGTATAAATAGGGCCAAACCTAAACATATGCCAGATTCATTACCATCAGCTGATAATGCAGTTTTGGTTTTGAATTCCTGGTCATTACCACCCCATTTATCGATGAACTCTAGAGTTGTAACAATAGTAATATGCATGCAAAATTTCATGAATTTTGCCTTTCAATCACATTGCAACCACCCTCTCCAATTAAATTTTTGAAATGCCATGTAGCCTGGAGTTTAAGTTAATTTAGTTTTATTATAAAAGTGAAATTTCGTTAGGGTGAACTTGGTCATTTTAGGAATAATGTGCAGTTTTTGGGTTGCTCCCCAATTACAATCCACTCCATCCTCAGTGAAATTTTAGAAATGCCATATGGTCTATATTTTAACAATCTACGTGTAAAATTACACAGAAATTGGTTCATATGTTTTTCCATGATTATATACTAGTTATATAAAGAAATCAATCTGCTAACTCTGCAGGTCTAATGACTAACCCTGAAGCTGTGAAGCCACACTGATTACTACTGCTCCATTGTGCTGGACAATCTTATTCACATGTGTTGTTTGTAGGTGGACTATTAAACAAAATATGTCTTACAAAATGTCTAAAATAAATAAATACTTCTAGTTTTAATTATATTTTGTCAACAAGTGAACCTACAGCTCATGTTTTCAGAATACAGCTGGATCACATTCAATTTTCCGCTGTGTCAGGTAGCTTAATGCTAGTGGATTTTGCTGCAAAGCTTTTCATACAACTGGAAAACCAGATTTTGGCAGGTTCAATAATGGAACTGATTTTTAAGATTTATCTTTTGTTTACAAGGATTTCTTTCCACTTGTGAGAAACACCGTTGAAAAATAAGTGTAATTTTAAATCTGGTCAGTAGCTTAGATGCATGTATGCCTGAAGGCACTGAACAGATTGAATTGAGGTTTTTAACATCTTTGAGCTGATGGCTGTCTGGACTGTATTATCCACACATTCACATTCACATCTGGTTTTAATTTTACATGTGTCTCTTGGATTTTAAAGCGTAGCCTGAAAAACAATGTGAAGAACAAATGTACATTACCAAGTTTTTCTTTTTCTTTACTAAAGTATCACTAGACTGACCTTCCAGATAGGTTTATCAATGAATGTGAGTTTTATCCATCCATCCATTATCCAACCTGCTATGTCCTAATTACAGGGTCACGGGGGTCTGCTGGAGCCAATCCCAGTCAACACAGGTGGCAAGGCAGGAAACAAACCCTGGGCAGGGTGCCAGCCCACCGCAGATGTGAGTTCTAAAATTGTAAAAGTTATATTTCTCTTCTAAATATGGAAAAAATAAGCAATGTTGTAATAATTTTCATTGGAATAATAAAACTCACAAGAGCTTTGCGGTATTAGAATGGGAAAATGGGCATGATAACCCAGGTTTGATAGAGTTTACTTACTCTTTGCTCTAATCTGGCAATAAACAGCTCATCTAGAATTGCATTGTAACGTTGTGGGTCTTAAATGCATGATTCTAGAAATGTCAATTCCACTTAAAACGTTTTGTTGTTTATTATTGTATAGATAGATAGATAGATAGACAGTGCTTGCTATACAAATCTCCCATATTCAATTAAAAATTCCTTAAATATTACAAAAAATTACTTTTTATTACAATTATATTTACCTTTTAAAAACAACACTAAATAATGAATGGACATTTCATATCCAGCTATCAATTATGTGATTACTTTATAGAAAAAAAAATAATAATAAAATAATACAATAATAAAAACTTACAATTTAAAGGCTTCTGTGTAGTTTTGGAGCTCAGGTTTATAGCACAATTTAAAATGACTTTCTCACTTTCAGCTGAGTTGAACTAGATCTTTGTAAAAATTTAATAGACCTGTAAAAAATAAAAAACTATAAGAAATGCTTTTTTATGATTTTCTAAAGTGACACACATGATGACCATATATCTTTTACATACAATTTACACGGGTCTGCATCAAAATCCTCCTGAAAATAAAGGGTGCATTTTATGCTGTAGATTTAGTTGTGCTGAAACCATGTTATGATTCAGTGAAAAATACTGTTTAAGCAAAAAACTTGATTTTTTAAAAATAAGTTACATATGTAGGTTTCATGCTCAGAATATTCCTGGAAGTATATATATTTCTTAAATAAGTTACATTTTTTTACGGCATATGATAGTTTTCATGCTCAAAATTTTCCTTGGCATATATATTGAGCTGAAAAAATAGCAGTTGTTGAGTTGGGTTGTTGAGGTAGAGAACCCAGAGTCAAGTGCAAATTTGTTGCTCTCAATTAGTATTTTTTTCTCTCTTCTTATTCCTTGAAAATAGCCAAGAATTTATATTTAGGAGGTTAGAAAGATGCCTTCTTACTGTACAGAAGAGAGAAACTTATTGTTTAAATGGTGTTTACAATAATACACAAGGTCAGGTTGATCCAGTAATTTCCTTGACTAGGTAACAAGTAAGCAAACAGTAAAAGAACATGCACCCTTCCTTTATTGAAAAAAAGTGTGTACCACAGCTTTCTTGGGAACACACAGATGGAAAACTATCAAGAACTAGCTGGGATGCTTCACTTCCCAACTAGCACTTGGGTGCAATATGTCTTTAAAAATCCATTTCTTACACTCTCATTTGGATTTTTTCCTAGAGAACATGGGAGTGGTCTCTGATGAACATGGGGAGAGGTTACACCAGGACATCAATCAAATGGAGAGATGGTATAGTGAAAAATGGGGTGAGCTTGTATTAGCAGACATGTGTTATTCGTGCCACTGTGAAACACCTTCAGAGGATTATAGGAGGGGGAAAAACTACTATATGCCTACTTTTTGTAAATAATAATTCTATTTAAAACAAGAATATAAAGAACATTATATGTACATATAAACATTTGGACGTGAGCGAACTATTCTATAACATTTCAATAATTATTTACCACTCTAATGTTGATTTTTCTGATCATAAAATAGGTCATTATGATAGCAATTGATCAGAAGAATTCATAATTAATTGCAGAATTACAATATTTTAGGGTTCCTCTAGAGTGCCTCTTTCTCTTACACGATTTGGTTCAAAAACTAATTAGCTTGTCATCATCTTATAACAGGCTTAAGTTTAAAGTTTGATATTTTTCCATCTAGCCATTTTAGCTCCAGGCCGTTCTCAAGAAACTGTGACATACAGACACAGACACACACACACACACACAATGCAGACACACACCCATCATCAAGATATTGATTTTTTCAGCATCAGTGGACCCTAAAATGTCGAGATCTGTCAAACACCGGAGACAGAAATTTTTGACGAATCTCCCATAAACGATTGGTTATGGTGGGGGAGGGCGCAAAGAAAAAACATATAAATGATGCAAAAAGAACAATGTAGCAAACAAACATACAAATAACACAGTACCCATATGCTATTCTGAACACAACAAAACTAGAGAATGCTACATTATATTTTTTTAGTACTCTTACTCATTCCAGGACACCAGAGGCCTCATGTAGGTAGATAGATAGATAGATAGATAGATAGATAGATAGATAGATAGATAGATAGATAGATAGATAGATAGATAGATAGATAGATAGATAGATAGATAGATAGATAGATACTTTATTAATCCCAAGGGGAAATTCACATAACGCCATGCATAGAATTCACACTAAAGCATGGTGTACGGACAAAATTGAAAATGTGTGTATGCACAAAAAAATTCAGTTGCACAAATCCATGCATAAGCCAACTTCCACACACTTCTGCTCCGTAAATACCTGTCAGCATGAAATGTAACGCATGTGTATGCATCTACTGTCCCACCCCGACTATCATATTTTATTATGCAAATCAATATAAATATCACCTTCCCTGTTCAGTGTTTGATTAAAAGACAATGGCAAAAGCATGTGAGAAAACAGGATTTCAGTGAATGCATAGTGAAGGCAAGGAAAAATGTACTATTTGTTGGTTTATGCAGTGGTATAAGCAACAAAAGCGAGGTGGAGACACTTGAAAGTTCAAATTCAGAAAGTCGCACAGTGCCTGAAATAAAAAAAGAAGTGGTCAGATATCACAGTTGATGTGAAAAGGTGAGTCGCAGACCATTGTTTGTTTATTATATTTCGGGCAGTACTACAAAAGCTGATTCCTGTGCTCAGGCGGTGATGGTGCTGTTATGCCAAGCACGTCTTTGAGCGCTGGCTACACATACACCTCTGCCTTGGAAACCACTGGGCAATCATCTGGCTGTGTGCAGAGGGACGCTGTTCTGAATCACAAAATGCAATAGTGGATGCTGTAAGAGATGTGGTCAATGAACTAAGGAATATATGGGCTGTACTATGTGATATTGACCACAGATTCAATTAATTGGTTAAAAAATAAATGCTGCATCTGATTAACTGCTTTTACATTCTACTAATTACATTCAGACAAAGCTGTAGCTCTGTCTGACTTGACAGATCATTTGGTGGGTTAGGGTCAGGTTAATCATATAGCATCTCTTCAGGTATGGGCAAGCTACAATTGTGTGCCGCATTATAAATGCAGCACGCTACATGCTGGCACAATGCGACACAGGTTCTGTGTACTATAAAGCTGCACATTAATAGAGTGAAAATGCTTTATATTTACATAAGCAAATTCATTCACTGAAGGTGCTTTTATAGCGTAGCATCAGTTCCGAGAGCCACAATGGATCGATTCTCTGCTTTTTACCTTTAAAAGGATTGCTTGCTTTCTGCCGCACTAGTTGGGAAAAGCACATATAACTGTGTGAAGGTGCCATTTTTATAGGCACTCCCACTATAGATGATGTAATGCTAGCTCATTCTTTTGGTTATTCATCTCTGGCTAATGTAACTTGTCATGCGCAATAGCAATAGCAATGTGCAGAACTTGCAAAGGAGCAGGCAGAGCACAATTCCTTAAAGTCTGCTTTTGTAAAGCGGGCACCAGTTCAACACACAGCTCCAAGAGGATAGCTCTTGGAAATCGAAATCAATTTAGAAGCCAGTCAACGTCATCTGTAAATACGTGCGATCTTGTAATTCTACCATTTGCAATGTATTCTAACAGTGCTAAGGCAGCCATGGTAGATGGAAGAGTTTGGTCATTCCGTGCACCATTATATTGTTACAGAATGATTACCCATCCATCCATTTTCCAACCCGCTGAATCCGAACACAGGGTCACGGGGGTCTGCTGGAGCCAATCCCAGCCAACAAGGCAGGAACCAATCCCGGGCAGGGTGCCAACCCACCGCAGGACACACACAAACACACCCACACACCAAGCACACACTAGGGCCAATTTAGAATCGCCAATCCACCTAACCTGCATGTCTTTGGACTGTGGGAGGAAACCGGAGCACCCGGAGGAAACCCACGCAGACACGGGGAGAACATGCAAACTCCACGCAGGGAGGACCCGGGAAGCGAACCCAGGTCCCCAAGTCTCCCAACTGCGAGGCAGCAGCGCTACCCACTGCGCCACTGTGCCGCCCCAGAATGATTACAATCGAGTGAATTAAATTTGTAAGCAATATACAATTAATTTCGGTTTATTTGATTAAACCTGCATCATAGATGTGGATCTAAAAAGGAAAAATACACCACAGAAACAGTAGCACTGCTTTAACGCTCGGTGCCCCCAGTTTGCAAAACCGAGCCGAAACTTATGTACACAAGGGGGGAACGGGTGTATGCAACATTTTTTTTGCTTACACACTGTTTATACATGTGGCCCCAGGTTCTTAACATAAAACATAAGAACAAATATGATTTGAACAAGCCATTCCACCCAACGGAAATCATCATACTCTGTTCACATCTCTATTTTGCAAAATATTACCTAGTCAAGTTTTGAAGGTTCCCAAAATACTATTGACTATACCACTTAGAAATCTGTTCCAAATATCTATGGCTCGGGAGGCACGGTGGCACAGTGGGTAGCGCTGCTGCCTCGCAGTTGGGAGACCTGGGGACCCGGGTTTGCTTCCCGGGTCCTCCCTGCGTGGAGTTTGCATGTTCTCCCCGTGTCTGCATGGGTTTCCTCCCACAGTCCAAAGACATGCAGGTTAGGTGGATTGGCGATTCTAAATTGGCCCTAGTGTGTGCTTGGTGTTTGTGTGTGTCCTGCGGTGGGTTGGCACCCTGCCCGGGATTGGTTCCTGCCCTGTGTTGGCTGGGATTGGCTCCAGCAGACCCCCGTGACCCTGTGTTCGGATTCAGCGGGTTGGAAAATGGATGGATGAATATCTATGGCTCTCTGTATAAAGAACAATTTCCAAAGTTTGTGTGAAATTTACTGTTAATCAGCTTTCATCTATGTCCTCATGTCTTTGGTGCTGAATTAATTTTAAAGTAACAGTTGGAATCCACTGTGCAAGTTATCTGTATAATTTAAAACACTTCTTTCTGGTCTCCTCTTACTCTCCATTAGCTTATACTGGAAATATGTAACTCCATTAATCATTTCTCATGCTAATATTGTGTAGGACTGGGAGTATACCTTAAATTCCCACTTTTTAGTCTGATCATTGGCCTATCATGCATTAAAAGCTGCTTGAAAATCAACATAAATTTAGCTTGTGTGTATCTCTCTAATTAAAGCTTTTATTGTTTTCCTATAGAATTCTTACATATTAGTAAAACACAATCTGTTGCAGCTAAATATGCATTGATTGTTTAATATTACAGCCATACTTGTCATGTGTTGCTTAATCTTCTTTAATAATTTCTTCAGTGAACCCATTACACATGTTAGTTTACTGGCCTGTAGTTACTGTGATCAGACTGGTCACCTTTTTAATATAACATAACAATGGCAATGAGACAATGTTTAGTAGGTTCCCATCTTTAGGAATTTCTTCATAGCTTTCATGGTATTTTCTCACAAAGTTCAAAATGAATGTGATGGAGTTATAGCAATTTATTTGATTTCAGCTTTTGTAAACTTAGCAGCATGCCTCTCATGTCCCATAAATTAATATCAACAAGTACCTCATTAATGGACACTTGTATCTTTAGAATACCTCAGAAAAATTGAAAACTGAATTTAGCATATTCTAGTTTAAATATATTTAATTTTAGATTCATTATTTTTAATAACAATTAATCTCCATTTTGATCTTTCTTTAACAACTAGAATATCAAAACAACCATTTTGTTTTACCTTTTGCATTTTCTGCAGTATTCCTCTCCAACTTTTTTTTAGCTGTTATTGACAGGGGGCCCCATACTCCAAACATGAATACACAGACACAAGTCCCAGGTTCAAATAAGTGATTTATTAATCAAAATACCATTCCACGTCATTCATATGATGCACAAGCCCAACACAATTCTTCCTTATCTTCTACTCCTTTCTTTTTCTGTCCACCTCCCTCCAGCAAGTGTTGCCTTCCTTCAGTCCTCCCACCTCTGACTCACTGGAGAAGACCAGATAACTTCCTTTTATGGCAGACCTGGGAGTACTGCCAGTGCCAGGGCATAGCCTGAAGAGGAACCACTTCTGGGTCTGGTGGCCGTCCCAAATTGTATGGGTTGCAAAACCCTTCAGCGGCTCCTGGTAGCACCCACAGAACCCAAGAGGGCTGTTTCGTGGGAGTACAGTTCTCAATATACCCCGTGGGTATCCATCAAGGAATTGTAATTCAGGGGTGCTGCCACCTAGCATCCTGGGAGAAAATATAACCCAAATTGGCTGTCTTCCCCTGTCCTTCCATTATACTACCCTCCCAGCCAGGTAAGGATCCTTGTACACTCTCTGCTAGGATGCCAGTCTCTGGATACCATCTCTTACATAGCATTTCTAGGATTTTTTTAACCCATTGACCTCATTTCCTGATAAGCTTTACAGTTACTTGTCTTGCATGTTTATCTGTTCACCTTTTCATTCTTAGCTTCTTATTCATCCACTTTGGATTTCTCTTAAATTTCCTAATGCTTCTTAATATCAGGATGAACTTGTTTTGTGTTGTATGTAATATACTCTTAGAACTATTGCGCTGCTCCTGTGATTTACACATGACCTCTACTTTCAATTCTTTACTAATTATTACAGAAGAATCCATCTAAGACGGGCTTTTTCTCTCACCCTCAGCAAGTCACTTGGCCTGCCTGAGCTCCAATTGGAAAACCAAAAAAAAAAAAAATGTCACCAATTGTATCATAAATGTTGTAAGTCGCCTTGGATAAAGGTGTCAATCAAATAAGCAAATGTAATGTATCAGCCAGGATTCCTCCCCTGGCATGGGTTCAAATTCATGTTTTATGTCTTTTTTGTTCATTTTTTATGTAAATTATGTCCATCATTCTTTATTTTGGTTTTGTCTATGTTTGTAAGTTGCCTGTGTTATGAACCATGTGTCTTGTGGGTGGTCCCCCAAGAGGTGGTGGCACCTACCAATCACCACCTGGACTTGCCCTCCGCCATTTAAATCCAGAGGGTTTTCCACAGTTCCTGTTCGTTCATGATGAATATGTTAGTGAGTTGGTGAGTGTGCCTGTGCTTATTATAATTTTTGTGAATTATTGGATTTCTGATTTTTTGATTCACTGCCATGTTTTTGACCTTGCTTTTGAAATCTCTGTTTCAACTTGTTTGGATTGCATTCATTTTACAATCAATTCTATTTAGCCTTTGTGCTTCACATAGCTTCACTTTAATTGGTATATTTTTGTGGCAATACTTTTATAAATAATCAGTGTTTGATCATATTACTTGCTGGAATTTGATGGTGATATCCCCCTCTAGTTAGTATTATTAGAAGTGCTTCAGTTCTTTGGACTCCTAGTCCACAGCATATTAGTGTTTTAAAATACTGGGGTGAAAAACAGATGTTGATTACATTATGAAGTCCCACTTTTGTAAGCCTTTCCTAGTTAGTATCGAAGTAGTTACAGCCCCCATTACTGTAACATCCACCATAAGTTAGCTTTTTTGATATTATAAAATAAAAAATGCACAAAGACACTGTTATCTGGTTTGAAGGATTCTATAACACACTTCCAATGTTTGTATTCTATTCTTGGGCCGGAAAACAAAACAAAAGAAACTTTCATGTCCTCGGATTTTTTGAACAAAAAAGGAATGGCAGAGATGCCATCAAACCTAAGACAAACTGTAAGTGTTGTATGTTTTAAACGACTGAGTCGATTAAGGGGATGTGAATTATTTTAATTGTTCAATCCTTTTCAGTGGTGCAGGACATGCATGTGATGGCAAGCAAGACAGCGTTAATTAATGACTGGCATGGCATGGCAATCAGGAGGAACCAGCTGAGTGATTCAGAGAGTAAAAGAGAGTGGAGTAAGTACAGGAGGGAGAATAAAAATGAAAGGAACAAAAATGAAACTGAGACTGATGGTTGGTTTTAGTTAAAGATAAATGGTGAAGGACGAATCAGACAGCATCAGTACTTTTGGTGAGTGTAAGGAGAGTAGGATGGAGGGCAGGAGGATCTCTGAGAAGGGGAGCTGTAGTGACCAGTGGTGGTGGCAGCTCCAGGACCGCAATTTCTTATAGTCTTCCCACTTACCTCCCACATGCTGGCACATTCTCGGTCATGACGATCGATGTCCTTGGAAGACTGTGGCTACATGGGGCATCAGAAGGACACCTTTCACAAGAAATGAATAAGAAATAAAGAATCTGATATGTAAACACAATAATAAAAAAGAAATTAAAATAATTAAAAAAATTAAATAATAAGCAGTAAGTCCAATTAAATTTCAGCAAGATGAAAGAATAAAAGTTAAAAATGACTCTTATTTTAGAGAATAACTTGATTTATTTTGGGACTGAAAATGACTAAACTTATATTTTTGGTCTTTTTATTTAAAAAAAAAAAACATGGGAAAACTTTGTATTTTACCCCTAAAGCGTTCTATTTTAGGCTCCTAGCCTAAATTATGTAAATATTATAAGGATAAATTATTCAATGTTAGTTTTAGTAAACCACTCAATAAACATTTATTTCTGAACCATTTCCGTCCAATACAATGCTGTGAGGAGATAGTGCTTGTTTTAACAGCATGGGGCACAAGGCAAGAACCAAATCTTGATGGGATACCAGTCAATTTCATGGAATTCTTATACACACACAACAACAAAGGCCAGTTTACAGCTGCAAATTCTTCTAATTTGCTCATTTCACATCTGAGAAATGACATGGGTACTGTGAACAAGCACAGCCCTCTCATGGCATCCCTAAATAATAACAGGAAGGGAGAAACTAAAGTACAAAACTATTCAAGACAATAACAAATAACTGAAGCTACTCAAGCATCTTCTGACTACACTTTACCTCCTGTCTTTCTCATGCTTGTTTTCTGGTCCTTTCTTAAAATCAGGTTCTTACCAATCACTGTAATTTTTTACTCCAAACTTAATTAGTCACTGCCTCAGAGGTGACTTTATACTCTTTCTTAGAGTATTGACTTTTCTTTAGTCAACGTGGGCATTAGAATATATTTGCTGCAAGTGTAGCCTTAAAGGGCTATGCCAATGTTTTAGTAGAAGGTCCAGCAACCCTTTCTTGTGTTTGTCTGCTAGTTTCTCCACAGGAAATGTTTCCCTTATTTGTGTGAGGATACTTACCATGCCTGTATTACTGAAGTTACGACATAGCAGCACCAACTACTACACCACCATGAAATAAAAAATGTGAATTTAGTATTTGTGCTGAGAAAAACCAAGCAAAATGACACCTTTTATTGGCTAACTAAAAAGATTACAATATGCAAGCTTTCGAGGCAACTCAGGCCCCTTTTTCAGGCAAGATGTAAGAAGGGGCCTGAGTTGTCTCGAAAGCTTGCATATTGTTATCTTTTTAGTAAGCCAATAAAAGGTGTCATTATGCTTGGCTTTTCTCTACATTCATAATGGCTAACATGGTACAACACCCTAGTATTTGTGCTGGTTATTCTGTTCATTTTGATTACAACAGATATTGAGGTGGTTTGAGTTGGAGAGATAGGTGCTGTTGTCTCTTTCTAAGGTAAGACACAAAGAACTGTCATTAAGCAGGCAGAAGTCTGATATGCATGCATCAATTGGATTCTTTGTCAGAATCAAAACGCTGAAGAAAATTTCAATCAAAAGCTTTATTGCAGACATAACCAAACTAAACATTTCAATTCCTTTTCCTAATTTTATTTATTTATTGATTGTTTATGGGCTTTTACAAAACTAATGTGGCTTATTTTCTTATTTAGTCCAAAATTAGGTATATGCATGCCACATTACACCATGGGTGCAACAGGTGAATCTGCCTTCAGAAACATAGTGACACCAAACAAAAAATAACTATAACATGTATAATAATGACAGATAAGAACAGTAATAATTTCAAGACCTAAACCAAATGATTTTGAATGTTCTCTAATGAGATCCTGACAATAACAAAAAAAGAAAAATGACAGTAATAATTCCAAAATTTAAGTACAACAAAAGAGAAACTTCTCTAATGAGCTTCTGGCAATAACAATTAGATTAAAAAGGAAACAAAACATTCCTCACTGTGATCTGGACTCTGATGTGATATCTTGCTTGCTTAGCTATAAGACTTGGTTATCATCATTAAGTGATAGCTTCAAAATACTACTGGCAGTAAAACCCTCCAAGTTTTCAGCACATTTTTAGCATTGCCCAAAAAATAAAAATTAATTTACACCTGGTACTGATTTATTCTTTGCACTGTGTGAATAAACTGAAAATCAGTCAAACCTAACTAGCAAAAGTAAGTACAAAAGGAACACTATACTGTATGTATTGTTGTTTTGTATATCATATCTAAGTAACAAATACAGCATAAGGCCTAAACATGGCTGCCTTGGCATTTAATGACTACTGTGCACTTACAAATATTATCAAGTCATATCTTGTGGTTGTCACTGGAGACCTCAACCTTCTCTAAAAAAAGAACATTTATACTTGAAAATATTATAGTATAATATTAATTCATTTCAAATAAAACTATGGTTCTTTTTGTGTTCATAAGATTTGCTTATTGACACTTTGAAATCATTTCAGTTTTTCTGTCCGGTGCCTCTTGTTTCATGAGTGCCAAAAAAATCCCACATAATGATACCACTCATCTTCATGTCCAGCTATGTAAGATGCTGAGCTTTTTAGGCTTCTCCCCTATTTTTGCATCTGTAAACCTGAAAAACCCTTCCTTTTAGGGCCATTTTTGGACAATATTTTCTGGAGGAAATTACACGCATATGATAAAAAGTATAGATGCCTTCAACAAAAATGATCAGAAGGACTTGAAACTTTGCATGCCACATTAACTGACCTTAGGGGTTCATCCTCTAATGGAATACAAGGGTTCAAAGTTATTCCTTTTCACAAAACTAAGAAAAAAAAAATGGTAATATTAGCTTATGGAGTATCATTTTGTGCTATTTTGCAGTTACTGATCCCGAATATGATAATATTTCTGATATTTGATTCTTTACCAGTGGTCCTAGCATTCTATGAGCCATTACCAGAAGTTTAAAAATACTGAATTTTAAACATAAACACATAGAGTATAGTTTTAGATTCTTTTAAGTGAAATAATAATATGAATATGATATTATTTTTGATTTTTAAACTTTTACTAGGGATCTAGCCCTCCATGGACCCCTATCAGAGTGTGCAAAATGACACATTTCTATTACTGTATAATCAAGAATATTTTGACTAAAAACTTTTTTAATTGAAGAACACATTTTAATATTTTAAAGATTTGATGCAACTATTCATGTTTATTATGTACTTCTACCTCACGAAGTAAATCATTATATTTCTTATGAACTCTTCAAATTAATGCTTTAGAACAGGAGTCCTCAATTACAATCCTTAAGGGCCGCAGTGGCTATAGAAATTCATAGAATTTCATTCCAGATGTTTTGTAATTAGAAGCCAGGCCAAGCAGATAAAGCAACTTAGTATTTAATTATATGGCTTGTTATTGCTTTCATTCCTACAAGACAAATCTTTATCACATTGTAGATTTTTTTGCTTTCTGAGAGCATTATCCATATGTTCTGTGGTCTAGTACAGATTTGAACTTTTTAGGCCTTGCCTTCTCTCTCATATTTTGCTAAACATTTTATTAACACAGATATGTCATGATGTACAGTATATAAACCAGGTTTTGTTATTTGCACCTTTGTTATTTGCATCTTAGTTATTAACTGATGGAAAGAAGCAACAATAAAACATTAATGTAGCTGTTTACAACTACAATTAACGGTTCTGAATTGTAACAAGCTTATTAACTAAAACTAAGAACAAAAAAATTTTGCTTTAGTAGTAAATAAAAGGGTTATAATTAGGAAATTGGTTAAAGCAAAACCCTACATACACTGTGGACCTCCAGGATGAAACTGGAATGGCGTGCCGTAAAATTGTTATTTGGCATGTGCTAATCATCATGTATCATGTCACAACATTCTGGCACCATGATTAGTTAGATCAACTACTTTACCAATAAAATGCTGTCTTCCTTACCTGAAAAATCTCAGAATATATTTGTGATTAACAGAGAAACATTCATGTATGATTGCAGTGATCAGCACAAAGGTACTGAGTATATCAGAGGCAGGATAAGCAGTGGAGTTGAAACTGTGCTAACACTGATGT
Source organism: Erpetoichthys calabaricus (assembly GCF_900747795.2). Taxonomy (NCBI): domain Eukaryota; kingdom Metazoa; phylum Chordata; class Cladistia; order Polypteriformes; family Polypteridae; genus Erpetoichthys; species Erpetoichthys calabaricus. The sequence goes on along the minus strand of NC_041394.2, from coordinate 190,855,553 downwards.
GACATCGCAGGCTTGTCTTTTTTCTTTTTTTTATTGATGTTATTGTAATCGCACAACATTCCATACAGATAGATCAATTTTTACAAAAATAGGATTAAAAACAAATCAACCCCCACCCCTGAGAAAGAGAGCATGACCAACAGAGTAGAACTTAAAGCTAGTAAAAATAAGTAAATTGATGAATTAATAAGCGAATAAAGATAAATGGAGAAGAAAAAGAAATGGAGAGAGAATCTGCTTCCTCAGTGCTTTAAGAGCTTAATCTAAAATGTTATTAATTAGATCCTGCCAGGTTTTGAAAAAGTTCTGCACAGATCCTCTAAGTAAGAATTTCATTTTTTCCAATTTCAAATAGTATAAAACATCAGTTGCACACTGACTTAAAAGAGGAGAGTTAGGATTCCTCCAGTTGAGCAAGATATGTCTACGTGCCAATAGTGTAGTAAAGGCAAGTACAGTTTGTTTGTCCTTCTCCACTTTAAGCCCATCTGGGAGTACGCCAAACGCAGATGTTAATGGGTTAGGAGGGATTGTGACACCAAGGCTGTCTGAAAGGCACTTAAAAATCTTGGTCCAGAATGATGTTAGTTTGGCGCACGCCCAAAACATGTCATCCAGTGAGGCTGGAACTAGATTTCAGCGTTCGCAGGTTGGATCTTGCCCTGGAAACATTTTGGACAATTTTAAATGAGACAGATGTGCTTAATATATAATTTTGAGTTGAATAATTGTATGCTTTGCGCATATGGAGCTCGAGTGAATTCTCTGCATTGCTACCTTCCACTCCTTTTCTGAGAAATTGAGTAAGAGATCCTTTCACCCACTGTCCTCTTGGATCTTTGAAAGGGACGGACTGTAAAATGGTTTTATATTACAGAAATGCTGTCTGAGTCCTCAAGGCTGAGCAATATTTTTTCCAGCATAGTGGGAGGTGGTAGGTGAGGAAAATTGGGCAGGTTCTGTTTAACTTTGTTTGTAGGATGTGAAGATGTTGTCTATGTACAGATCTCTAAGTGATTTAATCCCAAATGTTTTCCAGATATTAAAAACTGCATATGTTTGAGAGGATTGAAAAAGTTGGTTCTCGTGCAGAGGTTCCACAGATAAAAGCTTCTTTATCTTAAAATGCTTCCTACATTGGTTCCATATTTTGAGTGAGTGAAGCATAATTGGGTTATTAGTATATTGGCGATAACTTGCATTTATAGGGGCAAAAAGCAGAGAATATAAAGAAGTACTGCAGGATTTTATTTCTATTGTGGACCAAGCCTGTGTATGTTCGTCTATCTGTGTCCATGTCCAGGTTTTTATAGTTTGTATGTTTGTTGCCCAGTAGTAGAATTGAAAGTTAGGTAGAGCCATGCCACCTTCTGCCTTTGGCCTTTGTAGGGTCAGTCTTTGGGTACGTGGAAGTTTTATATTCCAAATAAATTAGGTTATGGTTGAATTTAATTGCTTAAAAAAAGTTTTATTGATGTATATTGGAATATTTTGAAATAAAAAGAGAAGCTTAGGAAGGATATTCATCTTAACAATGTTAATTCTTCCAGCTAAAGTGAGATGAAGGGTTGATCATCTATGCAAGTCTTGCTTAATTTTTTCTATACAGACAGCGAAATTTTGTTGATAAAGTGCTTTATGTTTATTTGTGATTTTTACCCCTAGGTATTTAAACTGATCTGTAATGACAAAAGGGAAGGTGTCCAGTCTAATATTGTATGCTTGAGAATACACTGGAAAGAGCACACTTTTATTCAAATTAATACTGAGACCAGAAATCTTTTGAAATTCTGTATGCTGTTAGGACTGCAGGCACAGTATTTTGTGGGTCTCATATATACAAAACCATATCATCTGCATAAGAGTTCTTTTGTGATAATCCCCTTTATCTCATAAGCATTTCAACAGTGAACTGCCAGTGGCTCATTGGCGATTGCAAAATGTAGTGTTGACAAGGGGCATCCTTGTCTTGCACCACTTTCCAGTTTAAATTAGTCTGAATTAATGTTGTTAATACAGCAGGTTTGTCTTTATTTATTTTAATTTGCTGTATATTGTATAGCCTTAAAAGTACACATTGGCTATGGCAGAGGGCCCTAGGTAGACACATGCCAGTACATCACAGGGCACACACATACGCAGTCTACACTCATTCACACTGGGGCCAATTCAGAGTCACCTACCCTCCTACCTTTCACATCATTGGGGCCATACTATATTAAAATCTGGCTGTTTTCAGTTTTGTGCCATGGTTGGATTCTTGCCCCTGGTATTTTTATCTTTTTTGTTACATTTCAGTTTCCTTTGCCCACTTTTTTTAACACTATCAATTTAATTTGGAGCCAAATGTCCTTCAATTGATCTATGATTCTAGGGCACTAATTCAGCTGCAGTTACCTGAGTGAATTAAAAAGACCCACTGACACCAAAGCTCTTTCGTGTGGCAGTGCCTTTGCCTCGTATCTAATGGAGTTGTTGCATTGACACCTGAAGAATATTACATTATTTAATTTTGATTTATCCATTTACGCTTGTGCTTGCTTATTGGTTATTATTATTATTGTATATGTTTCTTTGACGTTGGGATTTGTGTGTCATAACAGATACGGTTACAAAATGACTTAGGAAATTTCAGGCTTTTGACCTTTTTATTCAAATTTAAGATTCAAATTTTTGAGATTTAGTTTTGCAAAATTAAAGGTTTCTCTGATTCTCCTTGTCAGTTTTGACCTTTGATTCCTTTTGTTGGTTCTGCTTCTTAATTTTCTTAATTTCTGTTTTAATATTTGTTAAAAAAATGAAACTTTTTGACAAGGACAGGCCATTCTTGTTTCCAATGTTCATGATTTATTTTTTGTAAGTGCAAGAATACATTGTTTTGTGCTTTTCATTTCATTTAATTAGTTATTTTTTATTTTGCTACTGCCACACCAGCATTTTAGTTCTAATAGGCAATGTCATTTTGCAATTCATAGAGTTACTGTCCTTTGTAAATGTAAATGTAAATGTATTTAAGGCCTTTAAACAGCAGCTAAAACAGTGTAAACTACTATAGACTACATCTCACCTGTAAATTCCGGGTAGTGTTCTAAAGGTTTGTAGGACACAAAATGCCAGGAATCAAATAACAACTATAGAAAACCAGGAGAAGGATAATTAGAAAGAGGAAAGGTTGTTTTTGTGGTCTAAAATCAGGGAGAGTTCAGCATACCAGGAAAGCATTAACTGCAAAATGAGGACATTTATTTTACAACACCACCCTCTTAAATAGTTGAGTGCCATGACGTCACATGTCATGTCCACAGGCGTTGTCACTGTAAACAGCATGCCCACCTCCATTATCATATTTAGCCACTTTTATACAAATTTTGTCTAGTTGTGGATTTTTATATGTGAGGATTTCTTTTTTTTACATTACAACAATTTAGATAAGAACAGGCCATTTAGCCCAACAAAGCCTGGGCAGTCCTATCCATTTAATTCTTCTAAAAAAACATCAAGTCTAGTTCTGAAAGTCCCTAAAGTCTTAATTAGTTAGTTTTCACTTTTGCTTTTGTTTAATGGTTGATTCCCATGTCATTGCTTTTCTGTCCTTTGGTGAGATGGGCTCATCATGATCACCAGTACTTCCATATAAATATGGCGGGGCATGGCAAGTTCAATATATCTCAATGGATGTTCCAAACAACTAAAATATATAGGGTAAGTTTGTTTTTTTTCTCTGGAAGGTACTAGTGTTAGGATTCTGGTTTTAGTTTTAACTTCAGATCTATCTCTGATATTTGTGTTTTTGTTTGCCCTTTTGTTTTAGTTGCTCTGTTCTATTCTTCCTTGTTCTGCCCTTCCATTTGTTCCTGACTGCATCTTTTGGGTCCTGTATCATATCCTGTTTTTCCTGCTCATGGTAATCCTCGATGCACTATTAGCATTTTTAATAGTCATGAAAACAGAGACATAAAACAGTAATGCCTTTTATAAAATAGTAAACAAAATGACTCTGCCGTAACATGAAAATAAACTTCAAAAAGAGCAGAGTTTGATAGTCCTGCACTAGCTGCAGGATTTATCACATATGTTTCTCTAGATAGATAGATAGATAGATAGATAGATACTTTATTAATCCCAATGGGAAATTCACATTCTTCAGCAGCAGCATACTGATACAATAAATAATATTAAATTAAAGAATGATAATAATACAGGTGAAAAAACAGACAATAACTATGTATAAAGTTAAATATTAACGTTTACCCCCCCTGGTGGAATTAAAGAGTCGCATAGTTTGGGGGAGGAACGATCTCCTCAATCTGTCTGTGGAGCAGGACAGTGACAGCAGTCTGTCACTGAAGCTGCTCTTCTGTCTGGAGATGACATTATTTAGTGGATGCAGTGGATTCTCCATAATTGATAGGAGCCTGCTGAGCGCCCTTCGCTCTGCCACAGATGTTAAACTGTCCAGCTCCATGCCAACAATAGAGCCTGCCTTCCTCACCAGTTTGTCCAGGCGTGAGGCGTCTTTCCTCTTAATGCTGCCTCCCCAGCACACCACTGCGTAGAAGAGGGCGCTCGCCACAACTGTTTGATAGAACATCTGCAGCATCTTATTGCAGATGTTGAAGGAAGCCAGCCTTCTAAGGAAGTATAACCGGCTTTGTCCTTTCTTGCACAGCGCATCAGTATTGGCAGTCCAGTCTAATTTATCATCCAGCTGCACTCCCAGATATTTATAGGTCTGCACCATCTGCACACAGTCACCTTTGATGATCACTGGGTCTATGAGGGGTCTGGGCCTCCTAAAATCCACCACCAGCTCCTTGGTTTTGCTGGTGTTCAGGTGTAGGTGGTTTGAGTCGGACCATTTAACAAAGTCATTGATTAGGTCCCTATACTCCTTCTCCAGCCCATTCCTGATACAGCCCACAATAGCAGTGTCATCAGCGAACTTTTGCACATGGCAGGACTCCGAGTTGTATTGGAAGTCCGATGTATATAGGCTGAACAGGACCGGAGAAAGTACAGTCCCTTGTGGCGCTCCTGTGTTGCTGACCACAATGTCAGACGTGCAGTTCCCAAGACGCACATACTGAGGTCTGTCTTTAAGATAGTCCACGATCCATGCCACTAGGTATGAATCTAATCCCATCTCTGTCAGCTTGTCCCTAAGGAGCAGAGGTTGGATTGTGTTGAAGGCGCTAGAGAAGTCTAGAAACATAATTCTTACAGCACCACTGCCTCTGTCCAAGTGAGAGAGGGATCGATGTAGCATATAGATGATGGCATCTTCCGCTCCCACCTTCTCCTGATATGCAAACTGCAGAGGGTCAAGGGCGTGTTGAACCTGTGGCCTAAGGTGGTGAAGCAGCAGCCTCTCTCTACACATTCTTAGAAATAGATAAGAACATTATGACATCCTGGGTCTAGTGATTTTTATAGGATCTCAAAAATACAGATATAGCATATACAATCTGTAAAAACATAATGAAAAAGGAAAAAAAATACCATACATAAAAGATTACACAATAGTCAGAAAAATATTTGGGGTACCAGCCGGTGATTCCCATATATTGTTGGAAAATAATAATTTGTTTGTTCTCAGATATGAGTACATATACTGATTCACACCATAATGGAAGTTAAGGAGTTTATTTGGCTTCTTAACCAAATGAGGTGTTACTTAGTGGCAGAACAGGAAGTGACATCACAGATCTTTTACATTTGGAGTTTATGGTCTGTAGATGAAGAAGAGAAAGATGTGAATAACAGTGCTCCCTCTCATCTCTGGGTGGAATTATCATCAATATACAAACCCTCAGAATGCCTCCTACTCACGTGTGTGACAACAATTTATACATCAACAAATGAACAATTGTAAACTTAATTTAAAATAGCTAATGATCTTAACTGTGTTCTTAAGCTTCCCTCATTTAAAATTAGTTGTTTCCTTATTGAAAATTGCTGTTGCGTCCACAGAGGCTCATGGCCATGTCCAGCATTTAATGGAAATACATCCCCAGTGTGAAAGCATCACCAAGCACACACTGAGCCTTCAAAATAAAATATTGCACACCAAATTATGAATAATCAAAAAATGAAAAAAATATCAGATGTTTTTCTCCCATTAATAAAGCATGGATTACTTGTTTGCCTAAAGCCAAAGACACTCTTTATATATGTTTATACTCAGATTTAGCCCAGTGCAAATCAAAATACTGTTGAAAAAGTGTCCAAAACAGACCTCATCAAAAGCAACTTTTTGGAAATGCATACAGAAAATGTTTAATCTGGGATAATATCAAGAGCACTGATAAAATCAAATCTTCGTGTTGTCAATATCTTGTTTAGAATTTTCAGCCGTATGCCTAAAATTCCTGCCATCATATATTAATTTTATTCATCTTCTGATTTTTCTTATGTTTCATCACAGTCATTTAGGACTATAAGTATTAATATGCCCTGTAAAAGAGGCCAAGCAATTTATAACTTTGTATATGACAAGGAGAATTTAAATATTAGCTCTAAATTTACTTGGGTGACACACAGAATTGTAAACCAAATAATATGCTAAACTGTATTTGAATAGTGAAAGTGTTAAAAGAAGCATGTTTTATAGGCAAAGAGCTTCCAAATAATTATTGATGTCATTTTTTGAGTAAGGTGCAGCCTCATATTCAATCAAAAGCCTGTTTAAGTCTAACAAACGTACCTCTTGCCTGTTTTCATCCTCTGTACTGAAGTGTTTTAACACGTGCGTTATTTTCAGTCACATTTCTCTTGCTCATTCTATTGGCTTTATTTTCCTGTCATTCTTTGCTTCGCTCTCTCCATTAAGAATATGTAGTTACTACATTTCAATTGAATGTAAATTAATTTTATAAAGCACACTTCAAAATATAGCATGTTTAAAACAAAACTCAAACATTCATGCAAAAATAACACAACACTGTAAAGTATATTGCTTAGCATTCTACCACTAAACATGCTCTTTTAAGTCATCATCCTCTGCTTTCGATTGACACCATGTGATTCATTTGATTGGGCTATTTCCAAAATAACTCCCTTATCTTCTTTGATCACTCCATGTAGCCTTGTTGACGACAGTGATGGTCACCAGATAAGACCACTTTCCCATGCACTGGGATTGACCTCAGTGGCTTGCACTTCATACAATAAACATCTTCTGGTCTGCTTTTCTAGATTGACATTTGTATGTCTGTCTTCTTTACCACGCCTTCTTCTCTACCTATCCTCCTCTGCTTGTTACTCTTATTTGGCTTTAGTATCGGTGGGAACCATCGATGAACAGCAATTTTCATTTCTGACTAACGGTTTTTGACTAGAGTGAAATTTACTCTTTGGCTAGATCACCCCATGGATATTGTGATTCTGGCACCAAAATCCTGACTAGCTTGTCTAAAACAGGTCCAAATGCAGAGTTTAAGGGGTGGTCAGGCAGGCCTGGGACCCCTCCCACAATGAATGCACCATGCTACTAAAATAAGTCTCACATTAAGGGTATTCTTAATGTAAAGAATCATCTAATATGATGCAGTGATAGCTCTCTATCACATGTCACACATACCCCCTTTCATGAAGCAAGTAAAAAAAGTTTAAGCAAGTAAAATTAGGCAAAAGGAGGTAATCCGAGTGTAAACAAGTCCAAATCCACAATCCATATGCAAAATCAAATAACAGAAGCAACAACAGGATATAAATCCAGACAAGCCAACAAAAATAGCAATACTTACCAGAATACTCCACAAACACACTTAATATACCAGAAGAAACTTACTTCCCATCTTGCTTTTCATGTGCTGGGGTAGACCCTGGAAGTGATACATAAGGCAGTCTCACCTTTTTGGGTACATAAAGGAATATTGTAGAAAATGATTAATAAAACAGAAAGAAAATAATAGATAAATAAAATAAAATTGACATGGAATACAAATAATAAAAATAAGTAACAATCTAAATAGTAATCATTGTAAGAAATTAATCAAAATGAAGAAAGAAGACATAAAAAAGAAATGTAAACATAAGCTGGGGAAGAACCCTGGCTTAAACATAACAGTTATAATTGGGGGCTCTAATTAGTACTCTAGTATTGGTTGGTCGCTAAAATCTTACCGGGTACTATGCAACTTACAGTAAATAAACTATGGAGTATGCAATTCTTATCTTAAGGAAATGGATCACATCATACATGGATAAGCAATCTGAAAACAAAAGACACGTCATCTTGTACTTCTGACCAGCATCACACAGAACAGTCACTTTTTGTAACACTTAGATGAAGTGAGTGAAAGACTGCTAGAGCTCTGCTCTGATCTGTACTCTCTGAATATTTATTTCCTCTAAAATATGAGCCAATCAAAGTCTTCTTCCATTGGTTGCTGCACTCTTTTGGTTACTGTGGGAGATTGAAGTCCTCTTGGTACCATAAACAATAACATTGTACTGTAGGAAGCAAACAAGATTTCTTCACTTTCCTATTTTTATGGGCAGCAGCAAACAATAATACAACAAAAACAAACTAGTAACATGACTTTTCTAGCCTCACACTGCTCCCAAGATGCACACTGTCAGTATCAAGTATCAGCATTTGGCATTATTATCACCCTTGAGGAGATGCCCCCAGCAAACAATCTCTTATGGCTAGCATGAGCTCTGATTTCTTGTTTCCTATGAAATTCTCTGCCCACTTTCTTGAATCCTCCTGATTAAGGTACGTGCTCCGCTTCCTTGCTGGACTGGCTGATGCCACAAACACATTTTGTTCTGTCCAGTCTGTGAAGTGCTATCTGTACACTGCTACAATATTTTCTCGCAAACTCAGTAATGGGCACTGAGTGATTCATAACACTATTATATGTTTTTAAAAATGTGATTTTTCAGGCTTTCGCTGAGTTTTGGGGGTTAATTAGAGGCTCAAAACCCCCTGAATTTTGCACCTTGATGACCATAAACAGTAAGTCCTTATGCAATAGAAAAATGCACAAAATGGCAGCAGCTAGTAGCAAAATGAACCACAAAATGTCATTGCCAACATGTCACCAGTAGTAAATACAAATAAGTAAAAAACAACACTGTAGGTAATGAATTAAAAGATGAACAAATATGTTTATAATACCATGAGAGTCTAGTGGTTTTTGAGCATATTTTTTGCAACCTTTGCCATTTTTCTTATTTGCTAATTTTTTGTGGGCTTATTTTCTTTAGTTTTTTTTTATTTGTGTATTTTAATGCCTCATTACTACACGTATTCATGCACCAATATGCAACATCACCAGTGCTACATTTCATAGAAGCAGAATGCATTACATTCTGTCAGATCTTTCTTTAATGCAAAGGAACGGTTTTTCAGTTTGTACAAGAATTTTAGAGAAAAAGTAAAAGAATTTAGCTAAAGAAAGCAAGCAATATGTTAATTATTGTGGAAAAAATAAATAAAATTTTGTTTTTTGTTCTTTTTTGGGAAAAACTTTAAATGGTTCTATAGAGGGTGTCTCTTCCAATTGGTAACTGATTGAGGTCAACGTCATTCAGCTTTTTCATTTTGTTTTTGACTTTTTGTTCTGTTTTTTTTTTGATATTGAAAGAAATTTTTGGATTCAGTTTTTCAGTTGCATTTTTGAATAATGACTTTTCATTTTAAGAAATAATTCATCTAGTCTGTGCCATTAAAAAAAATCAATAGGAATCTGGCAATATTTAAAGACAAATGATGAATTTCAGTCAAAACTAAAACAGGTTTTTTGTTTTTTTTCTAGTATGGCCATAGCTACAAATTCCTTTTGTTGGTTGAATGTAGGAAAAATAATAGTAAATTGAATTGTTGTTATTGTCTGCTAGATCTCTACCTTTTTTCAAATCCCCTTTCTTTTTTGTTTCAAAATTCTAAACATTTATGTTATATTTTTTATGGAACAGATTTCCCTGCTTATGCAAAAATTTGCCAAAAGAGTTCTAACAGCAGAACCTCATCCATGATGTGTCAAGAAACATAGAAAAAGGTGCAATTAGATACTCAAAACCCCCAGTTTATTAATGTGTTCAGGAAATGTCACTGATATCATCGACCACAAAGCTGTTTCAGCACCTTAACATCATGTACTGTACACAAAACAGAATATCCAACATGTGTTTCAAACCTGTTTGCAGCCATCCATCACAGCTTGCAAAATGATGGAGTGCTGTTACACTTCTGAGGCACCATGCCTAGCACCTCCTCTCTTTCCACTTTGGAATACACAATTACTCATTTCTTGCCTAGGAATAACAAGTAGATTTCTTCAGTTCTGTGTGACTCTGTTTAATTAAATCCTTTGTCCAGTTGTTCTCCTTGTGGACTTTGCTGGGTACTCTGATTTATCTCCCTCAGTCTTTTTAAGTTAAGAATCGGCATTGTGTGTGAGTGGGACTGCAGCCCTATCCACGCTTGTTTCCTGTCTATTATAACAGTCCTCATCTAGAATGTTAGCTTTTTCATATATCATATCATTTTATATATGGGTATATAGGGGTTATTACTGTTGCTGTCTCACAACTCCAGCGATGTGGTCTTAATTCCATGCACTATCACTCTCTGATTGGAGTTTGAACATACTCACCAGGTTTGCACTGGTTACATCCCACATCCTGATTAAATTAGATTAGGTTAGATTAGATAATCTTTATTAATCTAAATGGGAAATGTATATAGGCATAGCATCAGAAACATAAAAAACAAGGATACAGACTCACAGGACAAAAAAATACAAGAAATCAATCAATTGGTAGATAAATAAATACATGTATATTGTGCAGAAATTTCAAAATTAACTTAAAGATTATGCCAGGGGAAAGCACTGAATTGCTTGATAGCAGTGAGGAGAAAAGACCCATAGAGGTGCTTCTTAGCACACCATGGTGGAATGAGCCTTTGGCTAAAAGTACTCCAAAGGAGCGCCTTCTGGAGGAGCAGGAGGAGATTTTTCATGATGGCATCCAGGTTTGCCATCATTCTCTTTTCCACAACAGCTTCCAGTGTGTCCAGGGTTTGCCATGTAATGGAGCAGGCTTTCTTGATAAGTTTGTTCAGGCATTGTGCTTTTTTTGTGCTCAGTTTGCATCCCCAGGAGGCTGCAGTGCAGAACACCACATTGGCTGGTGTTGAACTGGTAGAACATTTCCAGCAGTTTGCTGCACACATCAGAAGACTTAGCAAGTAGTGTCTGCACTGGCCCTTCCTATGCAGCGCCACTGTGTTGTCAGACCAGTCAGGTTTGTTGTTTATTTGAGCCCCCAGCTACTTGTAGCTCTGCACCACTTCCATGTCTTCAGTGATATCAGCTCCTGATAACAAACATGTTAGGTTAATTAATCGAATATGGCCTGCTATGAATAAATGTTGGTGGTAAAATGGGAGTGATGATAAGAATTTTAGCAAGGTATAAGAATAGTTGAGTTTCTAGGCATGACTTGAATGTCCTGGTAACAATATTCACAAAAAATAGCTTTAAGGAAAAATGCATAAATCAATAATTTCATTATACAGTTACATGCAAAGGTTTGGACACACCACTCCAAATTACATTTTTTGTTGGCATTTCAAGTAAAACATACACAAGTTCAACAGCAAAAAAACTAAAACAATGGCATTTTTATAAAAATGTTAAGTTACATTTATGATTTTTCTGATAAACTGAAAAACTGTAAAAAAATAGGAGTAAATGTGCCATTTTCAAATGTTTGGGTATTTTTGATTGAAAGGTTTCAGAGGTCCAAATTCATTAGGTTGTTATGTGTTCTTCTTTTCAAAAATTATCATTAGAAATTGTCTGGTGATAATTCCAGAGCCTTGACTCTTCAAATGTTGTGCAACACTCAACACCTAAGGACTCCTCTAAGCATTTGACTGAGGGTTTGAAACTTTAACTGATGCCTACAAAGCAGGAGATGGCTATGAAAAGATGTCAAAGTGCATCCAAGTAGCCTTTTCCACAGTCTGAAATGTCATTAAGAAATGTCAGTAACAACAGAGGTCAAGATAGGATCTGAAAAAGCAAGAAAACTGAACGATAGAACAACTTGTGTTCTGTGCAAAAAGGCAAAAAAAAAACCTCCGTATAACTACAAGGGAACTGCAGACAAGTTAGCTGAGAAAGGAGTGTTAGTGCACTGCTCTAATGTGCAGCATGTCCAAGGCCAGATTAAGACCCCCACAGGGCCCTGGGTCACTTAGCTCCTTAACAGGCAGTTGATCTTACTTTTCACAATGCAGAACAAGCAGACTGAGTCATTTAAAGAAGTGTGGTAATCATCACTCTAGATTATGGTGCAAAACTAGATCGCTTCATCATGGTTTTCCCCCTTGGTTATTTCAGCAGTAGTACATGGATACTCAATAGTTTAATCAACGTGGGTTCCCCTAAATCATCTCAGTGGCACAAAGATACTAGGTCATTTCATTGAATGGAGCTGGGGGGATTGGAGAAAAGGCTCCTTGCTGTCATGGGCCCTGGGCACACACCCAGACCCACACCTGAGCATTACTAATATATACATGGCCTTAATGGAAAAGCCATCAGAAGTAAAACTTGCCTGTGACCTCATCACAAAAATCAACCTCCTATGTATGCAAAACAAACATCTGCATGAGACAGATGCATTTTGAAACCAAGGGTTGTGGACAGATGAAATTAAATTCAAGGTTATAACCACAAAAGGTTTCTATAAAGGAAAAAGGAGAAGTGTGTAAAGAAAGAACACCTTGCCAACTGTAAAGTACTGGTTTACTCTACTATCCTTTTTTGTTGTGTGGCAGTTAGTGTCACAGGAAGCATTGTGCAAGTACAGGAAAGAACAGATTCCACTAAATAACAACAAATTCTTGAAAAGATTGTTAGACAGGTGAGTCTGGAAAATGAAGCTGAAAAGAAGATGGCTTCTACAAGACAATGATCCAAAACACAATTTGAAATCTACTATGAAGCACCTCCAGTGGAAGGTTTTGAAATGGCCATCGCAGTCCCCAGACTTCAACATCATTGAAAATCTGTAGGTAAGATCTTAAACGTGCTCTCCACACAAGATAGCCTGAGAATATCTCATGGCTGGAATTGTTCTGCAAGCAAGAATGGGGAAAATTGCTAGACTCATAGCTGGCTACAAAAGCATTTATAAACTGTGACTTTTGCCAAAGGAAGCGTTACTAAGTACTGATTCAATAGGGTGCCTAAACGTTTGCAAATGTTACATTTACTTTTTTTTTTTGACTACCAGGCATCCAATTCTAAATGTGTTCAGATTTACAAAATAACATTAAGTTGGTCAGTGAAAACATTGAAAGTATTTTCTTTGTACTTTTGTCAGTTAAATAAAGATTCAAGACAATTAGCAGATCATACATTTTTGTTTTTATTACATTTTAGAATATATCCCCACTTTCTGGAAATTAGGTTTGTATATTTTTTTCTGTTTATCAAATAAATTATAACTGCACATTAACATTTTCATAAAATTTGCATTTTAGTTTGTATTTACTATTTTTTACTTCAAATGTTAACAAAATATATATTTGGTCAGGGTTGTCCAGGCAATTACATGAAACTGTATGTACACATAATATCTTATGGTGTTGCCATGTAAATGTTTTATTTTTAAAGCAATTTAAAGTTTGTTCTTTAGCCCTGACTAAATGTATTTATAAAACACAATTAAAGTAAAGAATCTGCAAATGCATTCAAGAAATATACAATATGTATTATCATAATTAGCTGTAACAGATTGGTGACCTCTGCTGGTCAGAAAACATTAGGTTATCAGGGGACATAAATAAGACACTGAAGGATTAGGGAGTAGTTACAGAAGTTATAATAATAATAATAATAATTCTTTGCATTTATATAGCGCTTTTCTCACTACTCAAAGCGCTCAGCAATTGCAGGTTAAGGGCCTTGCTCAAGGGCCCAACAGAGCAGAGTCCCTATTGGCATTATGGGATTCGAACCGGCAACCTTCCAATTGCCAGTGTAGATCAGCATGAAGTATGATTTCTATGTGTATTTATATTTGCCATTGTAACCAATGCATATATTTTCTATTAAGCTGAATTTTCCTATCTTACTATTAATCTTGAATGACAGGAATTGTTGTCCATGAAGTTAAAAGGAAGAAAAATATTAGAAGCTGTGGATTTTGTCCTGACTTAAGTTAAGAATCCCCAGCCACTAGTTATACCAAACAGATTTCTGTTTTTCAGACTTTTAAAAAAGGCACAAGATAATAGTAAGAATGCCTCAAAGCACAGAACAAAATGGAAAGTGATAACCTGAAGCATTTACTTTGTCTTTCTATTAAAACATTTACTCATTTTTGAGCATTTTAATATTTTTTCTTGAATGCACAAATTTTAACAAGTATTAGATAGATAGATAGATAGATAGATAGATAGATAGATAGATAGATAGATAGATAGATAGATAGATAGATAGATAGATAGATAGATAGATAGATAGATAGATAGATAGATAGATAGATAGATAGATGGTAACTTATTTGTCCCCAAGGGAAACTAAAAAAAAAATACAACAAACAACACAAAGAAAAATTATAAAAAAGAAGAAAACATTTCTGACTTGGCTAAAGATAAGGGAGCAGTCCCAGTCCCAGTGAGGAATTATGTAGGCGTATTGCTGTTGGTATAAAGAAGCCCCAGTAGCGTTTCTTGACACACATCTGCTGACTGATTTGTTGGTTGAAAGTCCTCAGTGTTAGTGTGTCAGAGAGAAGACATGCAGCATTTTTCATAATGGCACTCAGGTTTGTTTTAATTCTCTCCTTCAATATTACATCCAGAGGGTCCAGAGTGCGTCCTATACCAAGACTGCCCTCTTAATGAGCTTGTTGATTTGGTGGGCCTCTAATGCACCCTGTCCACATATGTTCCTGGTCTTGTGCCCTGCTTCCAAGACACTGAATTGGATTAGGTGGGGTTGGGAATGTGCATATACCTCCAAGGGAAACAGCTGTAAATTTGTTTCCAATGGACTTTATGCAAGCATATTAGCAGATTCCATTTGTTTAATTCAGCTGCTATTGCATCTGACTAAATACATCAATCACATTAAGGATTGGTTAACTTCAGTGCAATATCTGTGTATTGCCAAATTCTTAATTAATCACCTATACTTTTCTAAAACTGAAACCTTTGAGTATCCTTCTGCATTACCTAACATGTATGTAATCATATGATTCTTCCAAAGTCTTTCACTTGCTCCAAAGTTTTGATGCTATGCTCTAAGAACTATTGATTTTGTGTTGCAGTACCTGGTGAATGACCTTATTTGTATTCTTGATCAAATATTTAGTTGTTATTTCTTGCAAAACAAATATAATCTTTGCAAAATTGCATTTTTCCCCTCCAGCTTATCCATTTCCTTTTGATTTTCTTGACTATTTTACTTTTAGTATCATAGCCTACATATGATATTTTATTAATTTTGGCTGATAAAGAACTTTTATTATGATATTCACTATAAATAATTCTATGTACAGTAAAAACTTGGTAATTGAATAGGAGCCATAAATTTGTTTGGGTGCTAGCTTTTTATAACAAAGATGTTTTAAGTCCAATTAACATGGGTTATGTTACACTGATACATTATTTTGACCTAATGAAACATTCCATTTTCTTTGTTATGTAAGAAACACTTATCCAGAAAAGGAAACCACAAGATTGAAGAAGATTGTGTTTGACAGCCCTTGCATTCTTTTTTTGGGGAATTTTCATTAAATGCTTTTTCAGGAAAACGCATTATATGAGTATTGGCATCCTAATGTTTCTGCATAAAGCTGTATTGTGTCTAATAATGCAGTGCTTACAGCCAGTCTTTGTTGAATGACAGTAGGTGATAGAACAAATATTTGAATCAAAGGCTTATTTATTGGAAAATTAATTTCAGATAATTGTCTCAAATGACAGTTTAGATAAATGCAATTAGCTGTTCTATACAATAAGAACTATGTATAACCCTAAATCAGAAGTGTTTTTCTTTACAATGTGATAAAAATGTACTGCTCTCAGATTTATTATTATATTGATAATAAGACCAAATAAGAGCAGTTTAGGTGGACACAATAATAAGATGTCTTCTTTATACTGTATATGTTATACATATATTATGAACTGCTTGCCATACCCACTAGCACTCTATAGTATGCTACATCCATCCATCTATCCATTATATAACCCACAGAAGCCAGTTTCAAACTTTGGCTAGAGAAAATCCCCTATATTTGTATTAGATTTAAAGTCACCATTTAACCTAACATATACTGTACATTTTTGGGATGTGTTTGGAAAATCAGAGTACCTGAAGAAAAACCTTACACAGAAACAGGGATAATAAGAAAATTCCACACAAACAGTGACATGGCCAGTCTTTAAACTCAGAACTCTGGTGCTGTAAGGCAGCAACATCTGCCACTGTGCCACGATGCAGTGTAATATACACTGTGTTGGTGTATGTGTATTAAATATTGTGAAGTGGCTGCCTGCTTTTCTTCTGATGGTTTTAAAACACTTAGCTTAAATAATGAATGTTAAAATGTTTAAGTAATCAGTTAATATATGGCAGAAAGTGCCCTAAGTCTTTTGGCAAGACTAGCCTTAATCATCAGAAAAAAGCTTAGCATTTCTGATTTTCAGCCAAGAAAAAACTTGATTGTGGCAATGAATTAATTCATAAAGTGAAGAAAGTATAGTAATGTTCAAGAATGTTCAAGTGAAATAATAAAACGTTTCCTGACAGCAAGCATGCGTCTTTAACTCTGATGTGGAAATATTGCATTCTCTCACAACTCAATAACATGTTGGTTGGATTAGCATCATTTTTAGGTTTAATAGTTTCATGGCATGATGTACAGACTGAGATTCCGCAAAAGGCAAGCAGCAGAAAATTAAATGACGTAGTGCACAAAAAAGATAAAGGGTGGCCGCAAATTGATGTTTACAGAACAGGTATGTACAAAAATATTAATGCTAATTAATCTCACAGCTATTTTCTCAAGTAACACAATGAAAAGATTAAGAGGTAAAATATTCAAATCAGGTGCTTTCTGTTTGTTCTCTGTGCAGAAGGGAAGATAGAAGTTTATGTCTTGCAGGGGTGTAGCACAGAACTCTGGGCCCTATACATAAGCAGTCTCTGTGTGCCCCGTGCTCTCAAACACAAACTTTTCATTCCAGAACAAATTATGTGATTATAAAATTCCCTAGTGATGGTGTGCATAGCTGCATGGTATTCCATTCAAGGATAGTTTATTACGATTTTTCAGATCCTCATCCTTACTTGGGAAAAAGCTGAATCATACAAACACATAAGCACATGTGAATGTACATTGATGCAGTATGTCAAAGACTGCTCTGCAGATCATGAAGCTCTTTGTTCACAAGTTGAACAGGACTGATGCTGAAATCAAACCTGGAAGATACGTCCTTGTGTTTTAATACAATGCTGTAGTAAACATCAATGGAGTTTGCCACATAAGGTGATCTGATTTGGACATAAAATAATGAACTTATCAGCCCTCAGCTATGGTGGTTTTCTGCTTTATATAGAATCATCTTCAAGACTCTACTACTTATTGTATTTACAAAACTATAGATTCCTGCACACCACGAAAGTTATTTTATTATTATTATTTATACTCTATGTGCCTTGCTCCATTTGGTTTGTGTACATCAGGTTCCATCAGTTATAACATCAAGTAATACCTGACCGATAGCTCATGTTATAGAAGGACCCCTGTACCTGAATCCTGACATACTCAGTGACTGGTCCAAAAGCAATTTTTCCAAGTCAGCTTTCAGTTTAAAATCTGTTTTTGTTCTGTGCAGTAAGGTCCTATTTGTCCCACTCAAGACATCCCCTCTTTATGGACTACAGGAATTTACATGCTAGTCCTCTTGGGCTTCAGTCTCCCCATCACATGGTAAGCACAAACTCTCAATCTGAATATGATATTTAGCAGCCTCTGCTTTGGATTAGATTAGATTAGATAAAGTTGATTAATCCCATGGGGAAATTCAGATGCATACAGCAGACGAAACATAAAAAAACAAGGATTCAGACTCAGAGGACAGATAATACAGCCAATGAATCAAGAAATTGATAAACAAATGAATGAATTAAATAAATAAATACATGTCTGTTGTACAGATATTTCAATATAACTTAATGAACATCAGGAGGAAGCACTGATTTGCCTGATAACAGTGGGCAGTAAAGACTCCCAGATGTGCTTCAGTTTTTAGAATGAGCCTGTGGCTAAAGGTGTTACAAGAGACCACCTCTTGGAGGGGATGGAGGGGATTTTTCATGAAGGCATCCAAAGTCTTATTACACTTGAAAAAATCTGTTCTTGTCAGTTAAGGCTTCACTCTTCCCTGGAGGTAAAATTTAAGCCTGACCCCTGTCATGTGCAGTTGTGATAGGACCGTTGCTCAGTTCAGTCTCCTATCCATTGTGCAACTCATTCTGCTCCTTTTAAAAATATCTATTAATTCTTACTGCCTGACAATATAAATTCAGCCACTTGTGTACTTGATGCTAAGCTACTTTTAGATTTTACCAGCAGAACTTCCAGTATTTTCCTGTACAATCTACAAGACACCTTGCATTGTTTCATATTTTTAGGTATTGTGCACCAGAGGTGATAGTCACTATTATTGTTTAATGCAGAATGTCATCTTTAATATTGAGCTGCCTTTACATGCCATCTTGGTCAAAATGAAAGGGAACCAATGTTTATATGCTGGCAAAGAAATAATATTCATTATGCTATCAACAGTATTAGCAATTGTCTTAAGCTATATGTAATTACTGAATATAGTAGGTTCATTGCAATATCACTGTTTCTCAGTAAATATTATTATATATTTTTCACTTTTGTAATGCATCACATGTGCCTTGTTGTCATACTACAACTTTTTCTACAAGAGAAGTGGCAGTACCATGTTATTTGATACTTCTCTTGTAGAACAGTGAAGCATCATATAAATAAACACATCAGTGTGAAGCATGGAACAAGTAATGGTCAGAAGCAAGTGGTAAGTGGAAAGGCAGCAGGAAAGTGCAGAAAAATTATTCATCATTTTCAAGTATAATGTTTTTAAATATGAGGAAAAAAAACCAAAGACATTAGCCATTCTGATACAACAAGCAAATAAGCTGCCTGAGGAAATAACCAATCATGATGGCAAATGCAAGCATGCGCATATTACCTATAGCTCTTTGCTTCATAAAGTGCTGTAAATGTTTAGTTCCTACAGTTTGAAGCAAAGAAGTATTTTCGTTATTTTGAAATCCTAATAGCATACCAGTAGCACTCAAACATCACAGTCTGAAGTAGCTAATAAGTAGTCTGGAGATCTTTTGATCTTGTAAGATTATCCAAGAATTGCGCAGTCTGACTTTTTTTTCCTTTTAAGTAGATTAACTAAGTGCTATGTAATGGCACTTTTATTAGTGATGAAAAATAAGACACTAGGTTTATCCTTTGATGTCTCTATCACAGGGAAAATTGTTGCAGCCATAACATTTGATATTCAGGAAAACCTCACTCTCACATTGGGTAAGGTATTATGTACTGTAAGGTGCGCATAGGCATTTGATCAGAGTGGCGCATACTAAAATATTTATTTTAATTTCCAAAAAACCTTTCATAATGTATCTCAAGTGGAACTGGAAGTGGAAGAGCAAGACATTGGCACAAACACAGAAAGCGTAGGGCTATAAAGAGATTAAATTTTCCAGATTAGTCAATGTAAAATATAGTGTCCCTCAGAGATCAGTGCCTATGTTCTTGATAAAAATGTAACTAACAAGCTTGTTCAGTTTGCAGATGACAATAAACTAGGTCAAATAGTGGATATCCTAAAATCAGCAGAATCATTGTTAACAGACCTAAACAGAATTCAGATTTAGGCAGATACAGTATGTGACAGATGAAATTTAATGACAAATTTAAAGATTTACATATAGTGTAAAAACTAAAAATGCTAGATTTCAATTCATAACAGACGGTTTGAAACATGAAACTGCAGCCTATGAGACATTGGAGGCAGAGTAGGTTCTTCACTATGTACGTTCAGACTGGGTAAGAAGCGATTCAATAGGCCAATATAACGCTGTGTTATATAGAATGATGTGTAGAGAACAAGTCAAGGAAGGTTTATTTTAAGGTTACAATGCACTTGTGAGGCTTCATATGCAGTTTTGATCTGTGCAGTACTACACAACACAGCAGCATTAGTGAAGGTCCAGAGAAGACCAACTAGAATGATTCCAAGACTCAAGGACATATGCTAATCTTGTCAATCTAAGCAATGAGAGGTTAAGAGGAGACATGAGTAAAGATCTTAAAATTATAAATAAAATTAATACAGTGGATGTCAACCGTTACCTTAAAATGTGTTTTTCAACATGAACATGGAGACACAGATGGTAGCTCATCAGGGGGAAATTTTGTACGAATGTTAGAAATGTTTTTTCCGAAAGAAAACCACAGATACAGTATGTGGAATAAATCACCAATTAGGGTGGTAACTAGTAGTACTTTAGTGTTTACTAATGTTACACATCGACAAGCTATAGTGAGATAAACAGCTTCATTGTATAAAAATTGTTCTGATATTCTTAAGTGGAAGAAGAATTTCTGCTGTCATTTGCTATCAACAATGCTTTTACTCATTTTGCATGTTTATCTGCCCTCTGTATTAGATTGAAATCGTCACTAAAACAAAATGTTCTATTTCATTTATACTTGATTTTTTCATGTAGTTCAATAATCAAGGACTATTCCTTACCACCCTATTCATATCTGTCTCTAATTATATTATTTATCCACAAAAAGCAGAGAACAAGAATATAATGTAGGTAAGAAAGTAAAAAATGATACATATTTATTTCCAGAGATAATAGTAACTTATGTGTCTTTTCCTCAGTGTGGTGTATCAGTCCTTGACAAATTATGTCATAATTCATTTTTACTGTCTACTGTGAAACTGCACTCTGCCAATATTATTGCCAAGTGATGAAAGTAACATTTCAGAAATTTAAGGCAGCCATGTTTTTCCTGGTTCTGTGACAAGGGACAAGCATCGCTATGAGGTATGCCACTTTTTTTCACCTCTTAAATTTTCTCATGTGGTCCCACGGCACATCAGTAATCTACTGCTCTGCTTTCCTCAACGGTCAATCAGAGATACAGCAGCTTAACAATAACTCTGAAATCTACTGAAAGTTTACTGGAAGCACCAAATGTAATCATGATCTTCTTTTCCTCATTCTCATCTTCTGTACTTTTTACTTCCATATTCTCCTTCAAAAGCAGAAACATATTTGATAACCAGATTTTGAAGAAGTATTTTTTCAGATGAATATTTTCCCTATACATTGCAGCTCTCCTGGTTACTGAAAAGACACCTGTCCAGCTCTCGTGTATGAATAACTTCAATAGCAGTGCAATGATTGCAGAGAACATTAGGTAGAGGTTTATGTCGTATCATACCTCCCTTGGTAAGTGTTCTGTCTACTACCACTACAGTGAATGAATACCAAATGCTTGTCTAAAAGAGACAACAGTATTGCTGAAAAGTAACAACACGAATGTCCTTTGTCTTTTTAAATTATAAAGAACTTAAGTTCAGAATGTATTTTTACATTAACATAACATAAGAAATGATACATAAATTATTTTTGTGGCACAGGCTGAATTCTTCTAGTGTTCAAAAGTCATCTGGAGTACTATAAAAAATACTCAGACAATGCCTAGGTGGATTGTCATTACATTCTTTCTGTATGTCCCTGATACCCTTTGTAAGTTTTATGGTCCGTTGATCATTTTGTTTTGCTTTTGGTTGGTCTTTTCTTTTTCAATCTCTTTTCTTTAACAAGCATTATTTTTGTATGGCCAGGTTTTTGACAGTTTTTTCCTTCCCCATTCTGGCAATAATTATAACAAGCCAAGATCTTCAAGAAATTTTGGTGGGTCTTATAAACCTGTTTAAATTCAAGTTTTCTTGTATTTTATAAAATGTGGCATACAGTTAGGTCCATAAATATTTGGACTGTGACAAAAGTTTCATAATTTTGTCTCTATACATCACCACAATGGATTTGAAATGAAGAAATAATTACAGTATAGGCTTTCAGCATTATATCAAAGAGTTTAACAGAAATATCTCATCAGCCATTTAGGAATAATTGTCATTTTTATACATGGTTCCTCTATTTTCAGGTGCTCAGAAGTATATGAACAATTGACTGATATGCTGTTCCATAGCTAGGTGTGAGCAGGTCCCTCATTATTTCATTAACTATTAAGCAGGTAGAAGGTCTGGAGATGATTCCAACTGTGGAATTTCCATTTAGAAGCTGTTGCTGCATGTCCATGCATGTAAAAACAGGCTATCATTAAACAGAGAAAACAAAACAAACCTACCTGAGAGACAGCAGAAACACCAGGAGTGGTCAAATCCACCATCTGGTACATTCTTAAAGAGAAGGATTGCACTGGTGAGTTCAGCAACACCAAAAGGTCTGGACAACAATTGAAGACCACTGTGCTAGATGATCGCAGAATTCTTTCCTTGGTGAAGACAAATTTATTCACAACATTTAGACAAACCAAGAACACTCTCTGGGAGGAAGACATATCATTGCCAAAGTCTACAATCAAGAGAAGACTTCATGAAAGTAAATACTGAGGGATTACCATAAGGTGTAAACCACTGTTAATCCTCAAGCATAGCAAAGACAGATTGCAGGATGATTTGATTTGAAGTGTACAGGGGTATACTGTCTGCTCAGATTCAGACAAATGCTGCAAAACTGATAGGATGATGCTTCACAGTACAGAAGGACAATGAGCCAAAACATATTGTGACAGCAAACCAAGTGCTTTTCAAGGTAGTGAAGTGGAATATTCTTCATTGGCTAAGTCAATCAAATGACCTCAACCCAACTAGATATGCATTAAAGGCCTGGCAAAGTATCACGAAGGTGAATATTCAGCACTAGGAGACAGCCATGGGTTCCAGACTTCGGACAGTTACTAACTGTAAAGGATTTTCAACCAAATATTAAAAATGATCGTTATATTTATGATTATGTTCATTTATCCAAATACTTTTGAGCCCCTGAAAATAGGGGGCCCATGTATAAAAACAGCTCATACAACATTTTTGTTAAACCCCTTGAATGAAAACTGGAAATCTATACTTCAATCACATCTTGATTGCTTTGTTTCAAATTCATTGTGGTAATGAACAGAGCCAAAATTATGAAAATTGTGTCACTGTCCAAATACTTATTATAGACTTGACTGTACGTACATCTAGACAGCATGACAGGTCTATGAGAGGAGGAATACACTGCATACAGCACCAAACAGGGACATTTTGGCTAGTACAGCCCTTCTAAGTAAATAGACTACTGAACTAGGGATACACTGGGAGTCAAAAGAGGGACACTTAGGCTGGTGTCTCCAGAGCAAGCTAAAGGCCACCCCAGACTTTGGAAGTGATTTATGGTTTAGAGTTTGAAGTAGCTAGGGGATGACATTTAAATACACCTCACCAGCAGAAGTTAGCGTAACAGGAAGTGTACACGTGATCATTTGGACAATCCAATCCTTGACCTAATTGGATCCAGAACTTATGGGAAAATCTCAGGAGAAACTGTTGGATTAGTCACTCTACTCAGTTCTTTTGTACTATGGTTGCCTCCATTGTTTTGACCCTTGTTGTTTAATATCTCTTTATAACACCCTTTTATTTTTGTCTCTCTGGTTTGGTTGTGATTATTCTGAGTTTAGAGTTGCTACAAGAATGTCCTTTCTCTACCACAGGTGAAAACTGGCAGGCCACAATGTCAATTTCAGAATAGTATCAGGAGATGAAGGACAAAGCATTTACCAGAAGACTACTAAAGATTAAATTGTTCGTGCTTACCCCCTTTGCTTGCTAGGATAGGTTCCAGTTTTCCCATACCCTACATAAGCAGGTGCAGGGGTTGGCTAGATCAACAAATATTATTATCCGTCCTACACAGCGCAACTCTCTCTTGCACATCACCTATGCTTAAAACAGTTGAACAAATATTCAGTACAATTTCAAATACAGATTATTTTACTGTTTCAGATTTATCTTGAAAGAAGTTATTTTAACTTGTGTAATTTTCCATACAATATTTTCCTTGTGTTCAATGTCTGTTCCTGTTTGGTTAAAGCAATCTGAGTTGTCAGCACTAATGATTGAAATTGCAGCAGAACCTCTGCCTGCATTTGTCTCCTGTACAAACTGAGTTGTGGCAATCTAACCAAATCTCCAGAAGTTACACTCATCCTTGTTATAAAATAAACAGATTGTGTTACCTATCCCCTTGATGAAGCAAACAACTAATGCTCCAACTTTCGAATCAGTTAACTAACTCCCCAAAGAAACACAAATGTTATGCTATACGTATATTTTCTAACTTGTTAAAATAAAGAAGTACTTACTTTGCCACAATTACAATATGTAGACAAACAAGCTCAAAAATGGAACATTTTCAGTTATTTAATATCATCTGTATTAGTATACATGTTTGTAATATCAAACTTTTAAATGTGTTAATGTGAGACTGCATATTATAAATTTATATTATTAACAATTTACCATATTTGACAGGAGATGTGATGTACAGTAAATATCGTCACACACGTGCACATGGGGGACAGTTTACAGGCTCAAAAAGTGTTATTTGTTTGCCAGATCGGGGGTTGCCATTCTCACCTAATTGTTTCTCCTCTTGTTCCTGTGCAGTTCAGCCAAAGGCCCTGCCTCTCAGTGACATCACCACTGGTCAATCCACTGTTGACATCACTGATGACATAATTTCCAGTACCCAGAATCCACCTTCCTGTCACATTAGTTCCTGTTCTGGCCACCCTGACTCCACCTCTCCCTCCCATCCACCATATTTATAGAGCAAACTCAACCTGCTAGACAGTTCAGTTGTGAACTCCGCTTATGTAAAGACGTGTTTCTTTTCTTTTTGCTGATTTTTCAGTATATAGGGTGGCCATCCCCAAACCTTTTTCTGTCTGTTTCCTAATTTTTTACCACAATATGTAGTGGTACGATTCAGATTTTCAAAGATGCAATTATTTTTAATTGTTCATCTGGCCACCCTCAAGCCTATTAAGAGATATGTTTAGTGAGGGTATTTACATACTGTATCTAGGTAAGAAGGGAGATGTGACAGTGGCTTAAATAGCATTGGGGTGATAATGTCATAAGTACAAGTAAATGTGAACATATTAAAAGTATAAAATAAAAGTAATGTGAAATTCTGCACTTTTCAAAACCTATGGAAAGAATAAATAACTCCCAGGAAAAAAAAATTCTAATGTTCACAAAAATATTTACAATCATCATAGTGCCCAGCATTCATACATGTGAAACGCTATCACAGTTTAATGAAGTGATGGCATATAAAGGGTGGTGTATCAGAAAAAATTCTTTAACTAATATTAGAAATAAAATTTTTAAAATGTCAGCCTTTCATCTTATGTTTCAAACAATAATTGAAAAACAACAGATTTAGTCTCTTCTCACTCCAGTATCCCATCAAATTGAATTTTTTATGTTGTGAAGATTTAAGGCTGTGGTGGGTTGGCTCCCTGCCCGGGATTGGTTCCTGCCTTGTGCCCTGTGTTGGCTGGGATTGGCTCCAGCAGACCCCCGTGACCCTGTGTTCAGATTCACGGGTTGGAAAATGGATGGATGGATGAAGATTTAAGGTGTTTTTTGGAGCAGTTGTTTTGAACTCTAAAGCAAATTTCCCTATAGTTTAGTTTTTTAGGTAAAGCTTGACATCTTTTTGACATCAAGTCACAGAGATGAAATTTGTCATTTCTGTAGCATGTAAAGTAGAACATAATTTTACTTAGTCTTCTGGTTATCAGATAACAGACATTCAGCTCTAGAAACACCTTCATTTTCCCCAATGAAAGATAGTCACAACACAGCCATAGAATTAGGTTCATATTTGCTTGAAAGTCTGCTGTGTGAACCAAACCAACCAAACTGGAGACTGAAAAAAGTAACTCATCTACTTATTCATGTCCTAATTCAGCACAAACCAAATTGGTTATGAATGTAAAACCACTTAAGTCACAGTTATAATAGCAGAAAATAATATCTTCGTGTAGATATCCATCAAATCACTTTTTGCTAAACACATTTCAATACATATACTCTGGCTTCAAAATGCAAATTGCCCCTTGAATATTAGGTGAATCATTTCTTATGGTTTGCCACCACTAATATTTTGCAAATGCCAATTCTTCCAATTTTCTGCCACTTGCAGTTTGGGGCCACCATACTTACATAATACAAAACATTTATCAGTAATGATAGATGTTATCCAGACAGCTAGTGTATATTGCTCAATACACAGTGCTCGAGGCTGAAGCTTTTGCCAAGTTGAACATTATTTTTTAGCAGCGCAGTGTTCCACTTTGGAATGTAGTCATTTTCTGACACAGATACGGCTTTTTAACCTTGGAGTTTGAATAGCAGCAACAAACATCTAGTTCAGAAACAATATGGGAATATGCAGCAGCTTAGAGCAAATCAGTCGCTAAAACGCCCTTCAGAGAATATCAGCTCGATTTTCATCAATTCATCCATCGACTCTCTAAATACAATTAAGCTAAACTTAGGGCCAACGGAAAGCCTACCCACCATCATCAGGTGTAAGGCAGAAACCAATCCTTGATAGGACATCAGTCACTCCAGGACACACTCTTTCATGCACAGCCACACTTCCTCATACTGAGCCAAATTAGGGGCTCACATTCTACATAAAGTGTGCACATTCTCCTTCTGTCTGTGTGGGTTTTCCCTGGGTAGTTGGATATCCTTCTGTATCCCAAAAATCATTCATTTTAGATTATACCACATCTCCAAATGCCAGTTTGAGTGTATGTCACCGAATAAGCCCCATGCAGTGGTAAGCTCTGGTTCTGACAACCATTTTCGAATGAAAATGCTTTGAATAAGTATATTCATAAAAGTAGAAAGATGGATTGATGTGCACAATTTAATTTTGATTACTGTGTTGTGTTCCATTGAATGACAGTGTTGCAGCAACATCACATCTCTACTGTAATTACCCCCTTATTATGAGCAGTCAGACCTACACATTTGGGCACTATAAACTATAAATATTTAACCATCAAAGAATAACTTGCCTATACTGCACTTGAAGTTACTATAGTTCTTAGTCATCAATTAAATTGATCTAACAGAATTATTTCAGGTAAATAGTGAGCCATGAACTGGAAGAAACTTGTGGAAATTAAGGAAGGAGCCATTAACATGAAAGACAGAAGTTCCTTTTTTAACTTGAAGAGTTGTAGGAATCTCAGCCAAACTACAATTCCATCGGTAGTTGAAGGGGAAACCTTGACAACTATTTAAAAGTTTCAGAATGAGATCTTGAACAACTTAGTTATTGCAATGACCATCAGGAATTCTGCAAAAAACTCCACCAAAGAAAGTGTCAGAGATCTTTTCTTGATTTTTTAGGGGCATATTAGAGGAACCATCATTTGTAGCAGAGGTTGGAACACAAAAAACTAACACAAGAAATTTGACAAACGAGAGGAGACCATTCAGCCCATCAAACCTGTTTGTTTAGCTAATAGCTAAAGTGTCCTAATATCTCATCCAGATTCTTCTTAAAGGTTTTCAAGGTTGGCAGCACTAAAATTGGGCTTATTTTACAAAATTAATTCAAAACAAGATTC
The DNA here is from genome assembly GCF_900747795.2 of Erpetoichthys calabaricus. NCBI lineage: Eukaryota > Metazoa > Chordata > Cladistia > Polypteriformes > Polypteridae > Erpetoichthys > Erpetoichthys calabaricus. The sequence goes on along the minus strand of NC_041394.2, from coordinate 190,827,713 downwards.
TGAATTAAAGTTCTAATTCCCTTACAATCTAAAGTCTACTGTAAATTATTTTTTTTTTACAAATGAAAGAAGTAGATCATACAGAGTATATACCATGTGCCTGATTTACAGGTAATAAAAGGATAGTTAAGGAAGGAAAGTATATTATACAAAATGTGTGTTTAGGTATGTGCATAGCTCTGCCCCTGTTCAAACTGCCTTGAGCTTTTCATATGGCTGTCCACTCCCTGGTTATCTGCACCCTCAATAACCACAGAGTCACAGGTTCTGCATTGGGCAGGTTCGAGTACTACTTTTCTGAATGATTCTTGTGTGTCTCATGGTATACATTATTGTCTTCTTTATCACCAACCCTGAGGGCCCTCTTAGTGCTGGGCCATCTTCTTTTTTTCCATTTGGTACTTGGTAATTAATATTCTTTTATTGCTTTGTCTGTTATCTCTATGCAGACAATGCCCAAATCTTCCCTTCTCCCTTTTTTCAACCTTTACACTTAGTAAAGTTAGCCCAGATCATCTTTTCTATAATTCGAAATTTAACCTCTCAAAATATCATATCACATACATTCCATCTTTCCAACAACAGCTCTCTCTCTAAGCATTGTCTTTGATAATGTGACCTTCTCATTATCATGTACTATCAAGAATTTCCATGTAGCTATAATCGATTCTGCCTCAATAAGCATATTTCTTCTCCAACTGTTCTTTAATACCTATGCCATTCAATTCCTCAAATCATATTCTTCTTTTCTGTACTACAGCTTTCTTCTCATGCTAACCAACCTGTCCAACTTATCCAGAATGAGGCTGCTTGACTGGAGTGCTTGGATACACAATACTTCTGCTCATCTCCACTAGCTTACAATTGCTCATAGCTTAAAATTCAAAACTCCCATCTTGACTTACAGGTTCCTGCAATACTATGCTCTGCAGTTTCTCTGGTCTCAACATATGCCCAACCAAGAAGTTACCAGCATGCTTCATCCTATGAAACAACTGCTAGATCTGCAAAAAATGGAAAATGTGCCCGATTTCTTGCTTCTAATAAATGCTTCAAATGTAAAGCAACCTAAAAGATTAAAGGGTAGTCCGATACTATCACTATAGAAGAGAACCTTACCAGACCTGCATATTTCTTCACTCTGAAATTAAATGAATGAACTGTTATTGTTTCACACAAACAGGGATTACAAAGAATTCTGTGTGCTCTGATTTACTGTTGCTTGGCAAGACCAGTCAGTTCCAGATTCATTTTTATTATTTCCAGGTTGTTGTATTTATTGCACCAAGAAGTTTGCTGAATTGTACTTTAAATCCAAAGTCAGTAAAGAGTTGTTTTATGATTAAATAAAGATGATATATTAGTTGTGAAGTTTCTTATTAACCATGCTCTCCCAAAATTATTTTTTATTTTCTTAATCCTTTGGTTTTCTTACTGTAATTCTGAAACTTTTCTACTGTTCAGTATAACTCACACTTTGTGGAATTAGCAGTTTTACATTGCTCCACAAATATACGTGTGTATATATTTTCTTTGGATCCCTGTGGTAGCAAAGTGAATTCTGTTGTACTGATGTGATTTGTAAACTGTGAGGCTGTTTATCCAAAGGGGTGGAGTGGTGGATTTTGAGCTTGTATTTGTAAACATCATCCTCTTTAAATTTTAGTTTTGTATTTTTTTTAAACTTAGCTAATGAAGGCCAGTGAAATCTTAACTTGGTTACAACTACAAAAACTAACTTGTGTCCTTGGTGGCCAATTTGCGGCCGTACTTCTCAGCTGAGATCGAAACTACAGACTCCAGATGATCACTAGAAACCACAAGATGAGCATTACTGCTTGTTAAACCTCAAGACAACCCATGAGAGAATATCAAAGGTTCATTCTTCTCATAAACCTGTCGGTCATCTTATTGGAGGAACATGCAACATTTTGAAATACGAAAAATTATAACAGCTGTGAGCAAAGAGGTCAAGGTAAATGTTGTTAGCCTTTGGATTGTATTTGTTATGCAGTTTCATGTGAATATTACGAGAATCAATCTACTGGGAATAAAGCGCACTCATGACCTTTAGAAAAGAACCACAGCAGTCTTTTTTTATTTAGCCTCCAACATACAGATTTTTGTGTTTTTTTTTATGAAAAGCAACTTTTTAGCTCTGTCATTTCTAGATTTATTTGGCTTTGCTGCTCTAATAACACAGGAAAATAGACATCTCTAGCTGAGGTTGGGCTACCCAGATCATCATCAAAAGAATTTTGCAGTATTTACAAAAATATACATACACACTATATTGAAAAAATATAATTATTTAAGATCAGTTTATACAAGAATCAGAAGATTTGCAGCAGGGATACACATATGTACTGAAAAAAATGGCACTGGCCTCAAACCAGACCTCATGGTGAAGCTGACAAGTTGCACCTTTAGAGGGCATATTTATGTGTTTCCAGAGATTAGAATTACTTCGCTTTATAGATGGCTCTCGACTTTACTCACCTGGGAAAGAAAATAAGGATACTCAGACAAGATCTATTTAGCATCTCTTTTGGTCACTTAAATCATAAGTTGAAGCACACATCTCAAGAGAATTTAATGGTCTCTGATGTTATAAATTATGTTACATCTGGGAATAATTAGAATAAAGGCCACCAGAAGACGACAATATATTGCAAAATGGATATATTTATGGAGACCCAGACAGATATAATAGCTCAACATAGTTAGAATTGAATTTGACAGCAGTTACAAACTGTGCAAGTAATTAAAATTATGAAATAGTGGAATGTTAGATAGAAACAGGAATGACTGCTGAAATATTTATACAGAATTTAACTGTCAACAACATACAACATATTCTGGAAGGAGGCAAACAGGGGTCATAAGGTGTATGCATTTGTCTCCTTTCAACAAAGGAATATTTCTGCCAATATTACAACGAAAGTTAATTTACTCTAACATTAAATAATGTTTTGGAGTATTTATTTATTTTTAGGTGTACTATTTTACTCTGTTAAAACTACTGGTAAAACTGTTCATATTTTTTTAATAATCAATTCATTGTGTGATTATCTGATGTCTTTGCCAGTTTTTGCTTGTTTTCATGTGAAGGCATTTGGCAACTCTGAGACTTTCTTTGGAACAGGAGCACAGGATAGATGGAAGACAGTAATATCTTCAGTGTCAGACCTTAATCATATTCCATCACTAGCCATTATGGAATGTTTGGGTTTTGGTTGGTTGGATAGTTTAGGATCATCCAGAAGTCAGACCTGACCTCACCAGGCATAATGCACAAACCAACTGATATTTATACACATATTTATACATATATAACTAGTGGCAGTACTAGATTTAGGGTTCAATAATTAATGGATGGATGGAAATGTGTATATGTCATGGGATTTTGTTTTTTGCTGTGTTTGCATTTTTTTTTAATATTCCACTTTTTTCTCCTGTTGAAAGTTTTAATGATTAATTATTTTTTAGTTCTTTTCATTATTTTAATTTATCCTTCCATGTCTTCTGTTAATTATGTTCTTAAATGTTTGTACTTGAAGGTGGAAGGGTTAGACCCTGTCACACATGTGCACATGGGAGGCAGCTAAAGGGCTTGAGTAAGGGCAGTTCTGAGGCATACCAGGATGTAGCAGAGTGTACTAACTCTTTTTCTCCTTTTCCTGTAAACCATTCACAGGAGATTCCACTTGGCTCTCTTGACGTCACTTCTGGGACCGAGCCTATGGAAGGAGACCTTGCCGGCTCCGTCCCCTGTGATGTCACGTCCAGACTCGAACCAATGGCTGAAGACCTTCATGAGCCTGACCCCTATGATCTCACTTCCTGTCTTCCCCTTTAAAAGCCTGCACCCTTTCCCTATTCCCACAGTTCTGTTTTGGACTTGGTTTTGTGCACAGCAGTGCTGTATTATTTACGCAACTTTGCAGCCAGGAAACCAATTATACGGGTGGCTGCCCCAAACCTTTTCATGACCCTGAGTCGAGTTTCTGACAACCCCTAATAACATTACAGACTTCAGTCTTCCAGTTGCAATTTGGAAATATTATAGTTTCTTTCTGTCACTGCATTTTTGCAGTCGCATTAGTTAGCTTTACCTGTGTTCTCTACTTTACATTTTGGCATTTACACAGTTTTCTTTGATTGTTAGCTTTTCACCCTTTTGACTTAGTACTTGGACTTTAATTTGTGATTTTGGACTTGGGGTTTTTCAAATCATTTGTTTTATTCTAGATTTTATTTTTTAATTTTTTTTTTTGATTTACCTACCTTTGACTTTTCAGTTGACTTTCAGTTGACTTTCCCAGGGGTCAGGGTTGGGAAGTGGGGTCTAGAACAGGGCACAAGGGAGGAACAAAACCTGGATGGGCCACCAGTCCATCACAGGGTCAACACACACAGCCACATCCAGCACACACTAGGGACAACTTAGTATCACCAGTTTACCTATCCTGTATGTCTTTGGACAGTGGGTGAAAACTAGAGCATGCAGACATGGGCAAAACATGCAAACTCCATGTGGGGAGGACTCAGGACGCAAACCCTGGTCTTCTTACTGCAAGGCAATAGTGCTACTAGTGCACCATTGTGCTGCTTTTTTTTATTTTAATTTTAATTTTTTGTGCTGCTTTTTTTATTTTAATTTTAATTTTTTGTTTATTATTGATTTTTTAAAGAATTTTTGAATTGTGTCTATGTTCTTTACTAGGCCTTTGGAATATCTTTATTTGTCTATATCATTTCTTTAATTATTGTAAACAAATGTGTAACATTTTATGGCAATACTATTCAATAAATAGTGTTTTGTCAGGGTGTAAATGTAACATGTAATGGCATTTTCTAGGTTGATTTATGTCTTTCATGCAAGATGACAAGCTGCTCCTATGACTCCTGCAAAAACAATAAACAGCTTTATAAAACAAATTAATATTCATAGTTTTTTTCTCTCTACCTTATATTCCTTTACAACATTTCATTCACCATATACCATTTTCAGTTTTCCTTTGCTATATGTCCATTAGTGGTCAATAATTTGCCCTTTGTAAGAGCCAGTCTTAGAAAGTTAATGTTAATGTTAAAATTCGCATACCTGTTTGCATATTTTGATTAGAATATAAGTTTCACATAGCTGCTTAGAAAACAGATTCAAGAAAATGCTTTTCAGCTCTTTAGCTTATGTCTTCATCTTGTATTTGTGTGAAATACCAACTGAGTCTCTAATTACACAAAGGTAACTTACAATAATTAAAGATTTATTCTCATTTAATTTACCCTGCATATTCATTGAGTGGGATGAAGTGAGGAACTTAGAGAAAAGTTTGACCTGCAGGACTGCAAACAAAGGTTCATGTAACACAGTCTTCTTCTAGACAGAGGCCTAGATAGAATGACAAAATGTTCATCCCATTGCTCATAATTCTAAAGTATGTCAACAGAACAATGCTTTAAATTAAGATTGCGAGAATATCGTAACTTTATAGAGAAACATAAAAACCAGGAGGTCTGGTTTTGTCACCAAAGGTTTACACCAACAGTACTAGACCAGTGGTTTTAGGATGGAAGTTAAGGTTAGGGATTATTATGGTTAGCATGATTGAATTAGCAATTGTGAGTGCTATTTAAGACACCTTCTGCCTCAGCTACTTTGCTGTGGCATTTTCTCTATAGTGCAAAGGAAGCCAAAGAACACTGCTTCTCCCTTATTTAACATTCACTCTTTTTGGCTTGTTTTCTGATATTAAGGATTCTGATTTTGGATTGTGAACTTTGGGTTAGTTTTGTATTTATCTCTTTGAAGTATTTATTTTTTTCTGTTCTTTTGCATTTGTAGTATTTTGGAATATTTTGGAATTAAACTACTGAGTTTCTCCTTTTGACCTTCATTGGCAGCTTTTGAATCTCTGGTGGTCAGACTGCCCAAGTCGCACAAATAATATAGTACAGTGTATACAAACAATATGTTTTGTCTATTCATCCACCTTGGAGACACTCTTAGAGCATTTTGGGAAAATCCTACAATACGTAATAGAGGCTGTAAATTTGGTATTAAAGAGACAAGCAACCTGGATTCCATACTGAGGAAAGGCAGGATAATATGTCAGATGTCCAATGTGAACAATATTCTGTCAAAACCAATGCTCGAAAACTAGAGTAATGATGTAGGCCTTTCTAGGGCTACTGGGATATTATAGAGATTGATATGCCACATCTCTGAATGTGTCATAACACATACTGAATTAACAATAAAACAGGCATCTAATGACATTTTTTACAATCAGAAACGGGTGGTATGAAAAATGCAAAAAAAACAAAGCACAGTGATGACTTTTATTTCATTGCAAACAGTATGAACCGAAGATATTTCAAGCTTTGCCTGGTCAACTTCATTTAATTTGTTAATATACAGGCTGTAAATTATGGCCAGTAATGAGTTAAAATGATGAAACAACGATGTGATTTCAAACTGGTGATGTCAACAGGTGATTGTAATCATGATTTGGTACAAAAGCAGTATCCACAAAAGACTGTCTTTGAGGTGCAAAGGTAGGCAGAGGATTTCCAGTTTGTCAAGAAATACATGAGAAAATGATTGAAATGTTTGAAAACAATACTCCTCAAAGAAAGACTGGAAGGGATTTGCATATTTTTTCCTCTACAGTGCATAATATCACTAAACGATTTAAGGAATCTGGAGGAATTTCATAATTCAACATAAAGGGCAAGGGCACAAGCCTAAGCTAAACACCTGTGATCTTAGATCCCTCAGGCAGCACTACATCAAGAACCATCACTCATCAATAGCTGAAATAATCACATGAGCAAGTGATTACTTTGGCAAACCTTTGTCGAACACTGCAATATGGAGTTACATTCACAACTGCCACTTAAAACTTTATTGTGCAGAAAAGAAGCCTTATTTTAACCGTGTCTAGAAGCAGCATTATCTTTTCCCTTCTCTGAGGCATCTAGGATGCACAATAACGCAGTGGAAATGTGTATTTTGGACAGGCGAATTAGAATTCCATATCTTTTTGGGGAGAAATGAACACTGTGTGCTCAGTGGTGTAGCCAGCTTGCTGAATGCTCCTGTGCAGCGCCCTGATGTGGGCCCCTCCTGTCTAGCATAACTGTTAGTAATTTATTCGCAGCTAGATCATAGGGGCTGGCTGGGCAGTGGCATCCGCTACCACCACTATCACACACTGGTTATAACAAAAATGAAATTTGTAATAACTTTTTAAATCGCTTTATTACAGCCGCTGTAAGTTAGCAAAAATAAAAAAAATTGTGAGAATGAAGTGTGGGAGGTGTGGGTACATACTAGTACATACGTGGACCTGCTTACTTTTCCAAGACAACTTTGTGAAAGAAGATGATTAAAATATAACATAAGCTACAACATAGAAACTGTTCTGTGCTATAAAATGAAGCAATTTCAATTTGTAACAAATTAAAACAACAACACCGGCTGACAGGATATTATTACACAATGATTACTACCTGTTTTACACAACTTCTGATTAAATGGACATCATAAAGTGGTCATACTCACAAATCCTCACAGTCGTGACAATAATGCACAGCAAGCAATACTAAGGTACACAATAAAACAGATTACAGATTTGTTAAACTGTTAAAGCTTTCAAAAGTAGAACTGACTGACAAGTCACAAATCATATTACTTCTAATATCACTAGTACCTTAAAATACTCGCTTGCGAGCCTTCTGTTGCACAAAAGTCTCAACAATGTTTGACACGTCAAGTTGTCAGGCAAGCTCGTTTTCGATTGAGAGTACAGCCAAGCAACTCAGTCTGTCTTGCAATGTGGTGCTTCTGAAGTCATTTTTGATGGGATTTAACTTGGAGAACAATCGTTCACTTGAAGCAACAGTCACTGGTATAGTCAGCAGTAACATGTAAGCCATGCAGATGTTACTGAAAGTAGACAACGGTGCACACTGATTTATCAGCAACAGTTCAGTTGGTTGACAGGATGGATTGAAAACATGCACGAAAAGACAACAATTGAGTGGAAAACGGCAGTGACATGTCAGTTCTATAGCTTTCAATGACAAGATCAGCAGCCACATACAATTCGTCGTCAGCCATCAAGGTCAGAGTTGATGGTAACAAGACATTGAATGTTGAGCCACTGCATCGAGACTGTGAAACCGCTGTTTTAGTTAAGTTATTAAAAAATGTTTTAAAAAAATCTATATGGCTCCGAGTGGGCCCCCCAAGCTGGCAAGCCCTTGTGCTATGTACAATCTGCACAATCCATTGCTACGCCAGTATGTGTGCTCTGGACCAAAGACAAAAAAAAAACATCCAGACTGTTATTACAACAAGTCCAAAAGTCAGGGTCTGTCATAGTATGGGGTTGTGTCAGTGTCCTTGGCAAAGGTAATTTATACTTCTGTGATGGCAGCATTAATGGAGAAGAGTACAGATTTTAGAGCAACAAATGCTGCCTTCAAGACAACATATTTTCCAGGGTTGTTCATGCATTTTTAAACAAGACAATGCAAAACCACATTCTGCACATATTACAAAGGTATGGATGCAGAAGAAGAGGGTACAGGTACTAGACTGGTCTGCCTGCAGTCCTGGGGCCTCATGTATAACGACATGCGTAGAACTCACACTATAACATGGCGTAAGCACAAAAGCGGGAATGTGCGTACACACAGAAAAATCCAGATGCAGGAATCTGTGTGGACGCAAACTTTCACGTTCTTCCACTACATAAATCCCGATCAGTGTGAAAAGTAACGCACGTGCACGCGCCTTCTGTCCCGCCCCAATTCCTCCCAGAATTATGCCTCTTTGAATATGCAAATCGATATAAATAGCCTTCTGTGAAAAGACAACAGGGAAAAGCACAGGGGAAAATATAAGAATTTCAGCGAATACCAAGTGGAGGCAAAGGAAAAACGTACTATTTGTTGGTTTAAACAGTGGTATAATCAACAAAAGGAAGTTGATCGAGTGACAGAGTGTCGGAGAAACTCGAAAGCTCAAGTTGACAAAGTCGCACAGTGCCCGAAATAAAAAAGAAGTCACATATCAAAGTAGGCATGAAAAGGCGACTCGTAGCCCACCGTTTGAGTGTCATATGAAAGCTTATTAGGGTACAGAGAAAAAAATATAGGCACACAGTGGAAAAAAATCACGAAATGTCAACTTTAATCTCGAAATTTCCACTTTAATCACGTAGTTTATTTTGTCATTAAAGTAGAACATCATAAACTTCATCTTAAAATCGTTTATTTTACTAGTTTCTCAAGTAGCACGCTAAATGCTTTGTTCTGTATTTGATCTTCTATGTGCTCTATGTGTGTGAATCACTACGTGCTTCCGTTCTTTCTCTTTCTCCGACAAGACACAGAATCCATTGCATTTGTGATATTACAGCTCTCTGAATAATTAAAATACTGAGATGTATACGTGATATCTTTTTCATGATGAATGAAAGCATGTTATTAAACATGGGAACACGGTGGCGCAGTGATTGTTCATATCTCATGCAAGAGGCTTGCTGCGCCATGTGCAACCTTCGATGAAATAATTTATTACAGAAGTACTGTCAACATTTCTGTGCGTATGCACCGTTTATACATGAGGCTCCTGGAATGTGTGGAGAATGTGTGGAGAATTTTGAAACAAAAAAGTGACAACGACCCCATACCTTTGCACACCTTAAGACATGTTTGCTGGAACAATGGGACAAAATAAAACCTGAAATGCTCCATTGCTTGGTAACGTCACTGCCAAAACATCCTTTAAGTGCTGTGAGAAGGCATGGCAACATTAAAAAGTGGTGAATGCTTTATCGTCCCAAATTTTTTTGGAATGTGTTGCAGGCCTGAAATGCAAAAATGGCTGTACATTAATAAAACAAATGAAGTTGACCAGACAAAACCTGAAATATCTTGGGTTCATACTGCCTGCAATGAAATAAAAGTCAGAGTAAATTTTTTTTTTAATTTTCCTTTTCCATACTGTCACAACTTTTTCTTATTTGGGGTTTTACATTGAAGAACATTAGAACACTCTAGACGAGAATAGGCCATTCAGCCCAACAAAGCTCGCCAGTCCTATCCACTTATTTCTTCCAAAAAAACATCAAGTCGAGTTTTGAAAGTCTTACTGTCTACCACACTACTTGGTAGCTTATTCCAAATGTCTATCGTTCTTTGTGTAAAGAAAAACTTCTTAATGTTTGTGCGAAATTTACCCTTAACAAGTTTCCAACTGTGTCCCCGTGTTCTTGATGAACTCATTTTAAAATAACAGTCTCGATCCACTGTACTAATTCCATTCATAATTTTAAATACTTCAATCATGTCACCTCTTAATCTTGTTTTGCTTAAACTGTATAGGCTCAGCTCTTTTAATCTTTCCTCATAATTCAACCCCTGTAGCCCTGGAATCAGCCTTGTCGCTCTTCTCTAGACATTTTATAGTGCTGCTATGTCCTTTTTGTAGCCTGGAGACCAAAACTGCACACAGTACTCAAGATAAGGCCTCACCAGTGCATTATGAAGGTTGAGCATAACCTCCTTGGACTTGTACTCCACACATCGTGCTATATAACCTAACATTCTGTTAGTCTTCTTAATGGCTTCTGAACACTGTCGGGAAGTTGATAGCTTAGAGTCCACTATGACTCCTAAATCCTTCTCATAAGGTGTACTCTCGATTTTCCGACCGCCCATTGTGTATTCAAACCTAACATTTTTACTTCCTATGTGTAATACTTTACATTTACTGACATTATATTTCATCTGCCACAAATCTGCCCTGTATGCTATCCAAGTCCTTCTGTAATGATATAACGGATTCCAAATTATCTGCTAATCCACCTATCTTGGTATCATCTGCAACTTAACCAGCTTGTTACTTATATTCCTATCTAAATCATTTATATACATTAAAAATAGCAGCAGCCCTAGCACTGACCCCTGTGGAACACCACTCTTAACATCGGCCAGTTCTGATGAGGTTCCTCACACCATCACCCTCCACTTCTTTTAATTTAATGCCCAACCTCTCATGTGGCACCTTATCAAATGCTTTCTGAAAGTCCAGATAAATACCGTAATATCATATGCTCCACTTTAATTGTATCCTTGTGTTGCCTCCTCATAGAATTCCAGCATGTTAGTAAAACACAACCTCCCTCTTCTGAACCCATGCTGACTGTTCAGAATAACTCCTATCCTTGCCAGGTGTTGCTCAATCTTATCCTTAATAATTCCTTCCATTAATTTTCCTGTGATGCATGTTAAGGTTACTGGCCTATAGTGGCTTGGATCTGCCCTGTCACCCTTTTTATATAATGGGATGATATTTGCCATTTTCCAGTCCTTCGGAATCTCTCCAGTGTGCAGTGACTTCCTAAAAATATGTGTCAATGGTTTATATATGTACTTGCTAGCCTCCTTAAGAACTCAAGGGTAAATATTATCTGGTCCTGGTGATTTGTTTGATTTCAGCTTATTTAATTTACAATTTCCAAATCCCTCAGTACCCCCTTAGTTGTCCCTGTTACCTCTGGCAGGTTATCTACTTGCTCACTTGTAAACACCTCAGAAAAATTTAAGTTTAGGACATCCGCTATTTCACTGTCTGTATCTTTTAATTCCCCTTTACTATTTCTGATGCACTTGACCTCCTCCTTGGCTGTTCTTGTACTACTAAAATACTGAAAGAATCTCTTAGGGTCGTCTTTCGCCTTATCTGCTCTCCAACTGTCTTTTAGCCTCCCTGATATCTTTCTTAATGGTTGCCCTCATGTTCTCATATGCTTTATGATTCACTTTGCAGTCATTAGTCTTATAAGCCTTATAAAGCAGTTTTTTCCTTTGCAACTTCTTTTTTAAATCTTTATTAATCCACTGTGGGGTATTTTTTAGTATCCTATTAATTCCAAATTTAGGTATGTATCTGTCCTGCATTACACGTAAAACATTTTTTAACCTGTTCCACTGCTCCTCGACTGTCTCCACACTTAAAAGCTTATCCCTGCATATCCTTCTTAGACATTGTCGCATCTGCTCAAAATGGAGCTGTCCTTAAAATTCATGCAAATAAATTTATAATCAACCAATGATTAAAAAACACAGCTACAATTTACTGAGCTACAACAAAAAAAGTATTTAATTTAACTTGGGGATTTTTATTCATTTAGAAATAAATCAAGTTAGTGTCTTTGCAGAGGCACACAATACAAAGGATTCAAAATTTGTTTGTTTTTTTCTTTTGCATTATCCTTGCTTTACCCCTCCTTGAACTGCCACCTTATCGTGGTGGAGGATTTGCATGTCCGAGTGATCCTTGGAGCTCTGTTGTCTGGGGCTTTATGCCCCTGGTAGGGCCACCCAAGGCAAACTGGTCCTAGGTGAGGGATGAGACAAAGAGCGGTTCAACAAACCTCCAATGATGAATCAAACCTTTGGACAACGTTTTTCCCTTGCCCGGACACGGGTCACCGGGGCCCCCCTCTGGAGCCAGGCCTGGAGGTGGGGCTCGATAGCGAGCGCCTGGTGGCCGGGCCTGCACCCATGGGGCTTGGCCGGGCACAGCCCGAAGAGGTAACGTGGGTCCCCCTTCCCATGGGCTTACCACCTATGGGAGGGGCCAAGGAGGTAAGGTGCAGTGTGAGTTGGGTGGTGGCCGAAGGCGGGGACCTTGGCAGTCTGATCCTCGGCTACAGAAACTGGCTCTTGGGACGTGGAATATCACCTCTCTGAAGGGGAAGGAGACTGAGCTAGTGCGTGAGGTCGAGAGGTTCCGGCTAGATATAGTCGGGCTCACCTCGACACACAGCTTGGACTCTGGAATCAATCTCCTTGAGAGGGGCTGGACTCTCTACCACTCTGGAGTTGCTCCCGGTGAGAGGCGCCGAGCAGGTGTGGGCATAATTATTGCCCCATGACTTGGAGCCAGTTCATTGGGGTTTACCCCGGTGGACGAGAGGGTAGCATCCCTCCGCCTTCAGGTGGGGTGACGGGTCCTAACTGTTGTTTGTGCGTATGCGCCAAACAGCAGTTTGGAGTACCCACCCTTTTTGGAGTCCCTGGAGGAGGTGCTAGAGGGCATACCTTCTGGAGACTCCCTCGTTCTGCTGGGAGACTTCAATGCTCACATGGGCAATGACAGTGAGACCTGGAAGGGCGTGATTGGGAGGAATGGCCCCCCCGATCTGAACCCGAGCGGTGTTTTGTTATTGGACCTGTGCTCGTCACGGATTGTCCATAACGAACATCATGTTCAAGCATAGGGGTGTTCAAATGTGCACTTGGCACCAGGACACCCTAGGCCTCAGTTCAATGATCGACTTTGTGGTCGTGTCGTCGGACCTACGCCCACATGTCTTGGACACTCGGGTGAAGAGAAGGGCGGAGCTGTCAACTGATCACCACCTGATGGTGAGTGGGCTTCGATGGTGGGGGAGGATGCCGGTCAGGCCTGGTAGGCCCAAACGTGTTGTGAGGGTCTGATGGGAATGTCTGGCAGAGTCCCCTGTCAGAAGTAGCTTCAACTCTCACCTTCGGCAGAACTTCAACCACATCCCGAGGGAGGTGGGGGACATTGAGTCCGAATGGGCCATGTTCCGTGCCTCTGTTGTTGAGGTGGCTGACCGGAGCTGTGGTCGTAAGGTGGTCAGTGCCTGTTGTGGCGGCAATCCCCAAACCCGTGGTGAAAAAGGAGCTGAGCCGCAAGGCAAAGCTCTCAATTTACCAGTCGATCTACGTTCCTACCCTCACCTATGGTTATGAGCTATGGGTAGTGACCGAAAGAACGAGGTTGCGAATACAAGCGGCTGAAATGAGTTTCCTCCGTAGGGTGTTTGGGCTTTCCTTTAAAGATAGGGTGAGAAGCTCAGCCATCCGGGAGGAGCCGCTGCTCCTCCATATCGAGAGGAGTCAGATGAGGTGGCTCGGGCATCTGATCAGGATGCCTCCAAGACGCCTCCCTGGTGAGGTGTTCCGGGCACGTCTAACCGGGAGGAGGCCCCGGGGAAGACCCAGGACACGCTGGAGGGACTATATCTCTCGGCTGGCCTGGGAACGCCTTGGGATTCTCCCGGAAGAGCTAGAAGAAGTGGCCGGGGAGAGGGAAGTCTGGGCATCTCTGCTCAAGCTGCTGCCCCCGCGACCCGATCTTGGATAAGCGGAAGAGGATGGATGGATGGATGGATGGATGGATGGATGGATGGATGGATTATCCTTGCTTTAAGGATTTCAAATCAATTTTCAAGGGTAACAGAGAAGCTCTGACTATAGCCATTCTTCTAATCTGGCAATTCACTTGATGCGAATATGAGAAAATATGTCAAAAGCAAAAAATAGAGTTGGACTGCGGATATTACATTAGAGTATGAATTCTCACATGACTACATTTATTTTTCTTCTTGTTCCAATTCCACCATGATGATCCCAAGCCATAGGTTCGTAAAAAGGCAAAGAATAAACTGGCATGTCAGTATGGGAGAGATTACCATTAGAACAGTGTTACAGGGAGCAAAACTAGGTACCATCCTAAGATGCAACTAAAACTTCCAAAAATTCCTAGTCAAGTGCGGTTCATCAAAAACACGGAAAAAGAGAATGATTAAAGGTAGAACATTGACTATTAAGTAAAACAGGCAAAAAGCATTTGTCAGCTGAAAGTTAAAGGGTTGTGTGTCCCTGTGTAGTGAGACTTCAGATTATTGTGAGTAAAAAAAACAGGGTCCTCATGTATAACGCCATGCATAGAATTTACACTAAAATATGGCATACAGACAAAAGTGGAAATGTGTGTACACACAAAATAATTCAGATGTATAAATCTTTGTGTATGCCAAGCTTCACACACTTCCCTTTAATGAATCCTAACAAACGGAAAATTTAACACGTGCACGCACCTACAACTCCACCCTAACTCCTCTTAAAAAGAATTTCAGCAAATGCATACTGGAGGCAAGGAAAGACTTACTATTTGTTGGTTTAGGCAGCGGTATAAGAAACAAAAGCGTGGTGGAGACACTGAAAGTTCAAGTTCAGAAAGTCGCATATTGCCCGAAAGAAAAAAGAAGTGGTCAGATATCACAGTCCACATGAAAAGGTGAATCGCAGCCCACCGTCTGTTTATTCTGTTTCAGACAATATTACAAAAGCTGACCCCCGTGCAATGCTCAGGCGGTTATGGTGCTGCTGTGCCAAGCAGGTCTTTGCGCACTGGTTGCATACACACGTCTGCCTCAGAAACTGCTGGGAGGCCATCAGATTGTGTGCTGACAGACTGTTCTAGTCACAAAATTCAATAGTCGATGCTGTAAGAGATGTGACCAAAAAACTAAGGAACATTAGGTCTGTACTATGTGATATTGACCACAAATTAAATGAACTGGTTAAAAAATAAATGCTGCATCTGATTACCTCTTTTTACATTCTGCTAATTACATTCAAACAAAGCTGTAACTCTGTCCGACTTGGCTGATCATGTGGTGGGTCCGGGTCAGGTTCATAGTGCATCTCTTCAGCTTCAGGTACATGCTTGGACACTGTGACATACTTTCTTTGCACTACAGAGCAGCACATTATAGAGTGGAAACGCTTTCTATTTACATAAGCATATTCATTCTCTGAAGGTGCCTTTGGCACCAGGCTCCACAACGGATCGATTCTCTGTTCTTTACTTTGGGGTGACTCACTATCCTTAAAAAGACTGCTTGCCTTTTGCTGGACTGTGTTTGGAAATAGAACCTGCAACTGGGAATTTCATTTTCATTTTAATTTTTGCAGCATTTTTGCGTGCAGACTTTGAAAATGAAATTGCAAATGGGGGAATTTCATTTTAATTTTTGCAGCATTCTTGCATGCAGACTTTGAAAATGAAATCACAAATGGGGGTATTTCATTTTCAACTTAATTTTTGCAGCATTTTTGTGCTCAGCCTTTGAAAATGAAATTGCAAAAGAGAGATTGCATTTTCATTTTATAATTTTCATTTTCATTTCATTTTCTCTCTGCTTCTTTATGGGCTTTTGTATACTGCCACTGGGCTGCCTCTTTAGTGGTTTGTGTCTTACTGTATGGAGAAATAGTTTGAACAAAATTAAGTAATTTTATTGATTGATAATCTTATTGAGTTGTTTAACTATTTATTGATAATCAATGTATGATGCACTCTTTGGCATAAGGTTGTAGCAGTACTACTTAAATGGACTATAAATCCCAGCAGTCAAGAGGTCTTCAATGCTACTACACCATTGGGCTGCTTCTGTTGTTGTTGCAGGGGTTTCTGGACAAAAAAAGGTATGATGCAGAATGTAAAAGGGAGCCATAAGAAGCCAGTAGAATGGCAACCATCTGGTATTTTTGTTTCAATGCTTCACCCAACAACTGGCTTACAAATGTTATCACCCATTGGATTACAGTTTCACTGGATTTATGCTCTTGTGCTGCACTTGCCTGAATGTGTCATTTCATCTGGGTTGGCAAACTTCACTTACATCAGCATCACAATAGGACAAGACTTTGCATTTTATTCAGGAGGCTATTCACATGTTTTTTCTTTCTAATAATTACCATAGTCTGCATCTGTAGAACAGAACTGTTTGCAGACTTTTTTTTATGAGTTTTTACTGTTGATCATTTTATCCTTAGTGTATTGTTGAGTTTCCTCTCTGCAGTGTTAGTTAATTGACTATCACCATTAGAGTTATTTGGATGAGTACCTGTGTTCATGTTATTTTTTTAAATTTTCATTGCCATCATTGTTTATTTAATATACTGTATTCTATATCACTGATATACTTAACTACATTATTATGTGCCTTTGTGTGTGTGCTGAAATAAGGCTGGGGGCATTCTTGGCATCCCTGAATTGTAATAATTAAATCACTGTTTTAGTTCAGTAAGAATCTCAATACCTTGTGGCTGCTACAGGGTGTTTTTTGAATCCTTAACTTATTCTTACCTGTATAAACTATATGTGGGTAAACACCACATATACTGAAAATTTCTGAATTTACTGAAATTTTCAAAAAAATAAACTGAATAAAGTGAAACCCGCTATACTGAAACACATATGCTGTACTGTAAAAATGCGTACACTGTATATAGTGATGAGCAAACCCTGCTGAATTTGAATTTTACAGTATGGTGAAATTGTAAAAATGTTCGGGAACTTTGCCAAACTCAGTACAGTGCATTGAAGTCATTGGGGAAGAAGAAACTAAACTCGCTTTGAGTGGATTATAATGGTGCAGCAGTCTTTTACGTGTCCCTAGGGAAACGCCTGCCAGCTATACTGGACCGATTATTGTGGCCAAAAATGTGACCAGAATCTCTCTGAGGTAAAATTAATGGAATTAAATATTAGAAAAGTAACATTTCTTTCAGACAAGAAGCATAAATTCACTGAATATTTAGCTCCTTAGATTCAATAGTAGGTACTTACCTCTCTTAAATTTGTTTTTTTTCTTGATGTTCCCTGCCACTGCTACCAAAAAAAAACAACACTAAAGCAAATGGATTCTTCCTGTTTGTGTCAACTGCACAGCACTCTGGGAATACTATAGGGGCATGATCAAATACCTGTATTACACAAGTCAACACAAAATGACATTACCTTGTGGACACAAGTACACTGACATATTTTCAGTTTCCAGACTGTTTTGTGTTTAAATGTTATCTAATTTTTATCCCACTACTAGGATCAGCATTATACAATTGAGGGAGGGGGATTGGGACATTTACTCCATTCAACATTGGGGTGCTACAACTTTGTGATATCATAGATAGATAGATAGATAGATAGATAGATAGATAGATAGATAGATAGATAGATAGATAGATAGATAGATAGATAGATAGATAGATAGATAGATAGATAGATAGATAGATAGATAGATAGATAGATAGATAGATAGATAGATAGATAGATAGATAGATACTTTATTACTCCCAAGGGGAAATTCACATACTCCAGCAGCACCTTACTGATACAAAAAAACAATATTAAATTAAAGATTGATAATAATGCAGGTAAAAACAGACAATAACTTTATATAATGTTAACGTTTACCCCCCCGGGTGGAATTGAAAAGTCGCATAGTTTGGGGGCGGAATGATCTCCTCGGTCTGTCAATGGAGCAGGACAGTGACAACAGTCTGTTGCTGAAGCTGCTCCTCTGTCTGGAGATGATACTATTTAGTGGATGCAGTGGATTTTCAATAATTGATAGGAGCCTGCTGAGCGCCCGTCGCTCTGCCACAGATGTCAAACTGTCTAGCTCCATGCCAACAATAGAGCCTGCCTTCCTCATACTGCCCTGGCACAGCATCATGAGTGTTCCTCAGAAAAGAATTGTCCAAGTTGGCTGTAATTCCAGGAAAATATTCAGCAAACAATGTCATCGGTGAACAGAGCAATGATTTGGTAAATTTCACTGATAAACACTAACTATATACTCACAGTGCCCATTTTAGGACATTGTCAGTTTTCACTTCTTTTGTAATCAAACATCAGCATTGTGCCTTATCTTGTCACTCATTACTCTTTTGTCACTCATTACTCATTATATAGTCCTAATCAGCTGTCAGTTATCACTTTATTTTTTTCTCTTACATGGCAAATGATAACAGTGAACTTTAACTGAATTGACTGTAACATACTAATGTTGTGCTTAAATTTTATTTACAAAAATAAAAAAATTCGGAAAGTATTTGCAATTATGTAACAGCTGAAAAATTGAACTTGTGAAGCTGTGTGTACTGTGCTATTACATTTTTGGAGTAGTATTTCACTACAAAGTGTAAGAACTATTAAGGAGGATTTTTGTCCTAAAAAGTGCCTTGTAATCTTTTAACTGATCTTTTGGTGGACCTGCTTGATGACATACTTCTGACGTTTTTAAGCTGTATGTTTCTGAAGGTATTTTTGCTCTTGCTTGTGCCAACCCATGTTTTTGTTTTAAGTATAGCACCTTAGTCCATTATTTTATTTTATTTTATTTTTTTTGTTTCATTAACTTTTTTATTCTTTATACTTATCAGGTTTAGCTGTGGTCATTGTTTATATGGATACACAGATTTATGTCAAGAAAACTGGAAAAACTACACAGTAACTATTATCCATTACATTTGAATGCAACAAAAATTGTCTTTTTTGTTAGTTTGGTTAAAATGCATATACAGTTTTTTGTATGAAATTCTACCCTTTATGATTTTCATCACAGCAAAATCTTGCTAAAACTGAATAAGAAAGAGCTGCCTCAAACAAATTTACACTAAAAACATTTTTTTACTTTAGTCTTCAGTACTTTTTATAATGAAAGCCTCAAATAGCTAAATCATAAAAAAGTTGTGGTATTCTCTTCCTTAAAGCTTTTATTCTCAGATTGACATGGGAAAAGATACTATAGGCTGAGCATTGGGAATGAGTGATCTTAGTCATTTCCTTGAAAACTGCATTTTATTTTTGTAACTTCAATAGCTTGTAGTTAATGCTGAATGCTGAAGGTGGGATGGGAAATAACTAAAATAAGATGAATAGATGGGAAGGCCAGTGTCAAAGATCAGCAACATTTAATTGATGTGGAATTTATTTTATTTATATATTTTTGTTTTTTTGAAGTTCTTAAGAGTGCATAATTAGACCCATGTGGACTATTTTGTTAAACATACATACAAACATTCCGAATGTGAACTGTGGGAATTATATTTTAGAATTATATCTGATCCAGGATGTTTCTCCAATAGATACAAAGTTAATGATAGATATTTTGATAAAAAGTCAATTTTATGGTTCATTTGCTGTATGTTCTGTTATTGCTGCTTTACATATCTTGAAAGAAAAAACAAAAAACATTACTCTCTTCATCCAACTCTCCAATCGAATTGGAGATGTAATGCTTAAAATAGTGTACCAAAAAATGATCATCAATGTATTCATTGATTTCCTAGATGATTTTATTAATGAGTCTCATGTTCACAACAAACTGAGCAGAAAAGGGATTCATGGGTGCTGCTAGCCCAGCTATACTAAAACCTTTCTAGTAGCATCTGGGTCAGGCATGGGTTGTTCTCTTAATGAACCATAAATAGCAGACATCTAGTGGGAGATGCTTAAAGAGCATCATTACTAAATTTCTTAAACATTTTTAAAACACTTTTTTTAATGCAAAGGAAAAATAAATCCTTGTTTACTGACCCATTGTATTGATCAATCTCGTGATCTATTCCCGAATTCTGTAACCTAGGGAAAGCAGCCTACTCTGTTCAGAAAATAACAAAAACCTCTGACACTTTCAGTCAAGGGTATACTGAACATTATATTCAGGATAGGCAAAATTAATGGCATTAAACATACAAAGCAGACATCCAAATTAAATAATGTGTACAGTTTTAATTTTACATTTATTGAGTATAAAGCTCAAAAATACTGAGTTAAAGTAGGTCATAGAATAATACATGAGTGATATCAGAGAAACAAAATGTTTTGACTGATCTCATTGTAATCCATATAGAGTGTTAGGAGATGATACCTAAGATAAGGGAAGTACAATATTACTGGAAAATCCATAGCTAGAGCAAGGATGCTAGGGAATAGCCATGTGCCTGTAGCCTCTTGAGTAAGTTGTATTACTAATACTAAGATATTATTATATCATAATAATGAAAGTAATATTGCTGGTGAAGCGTTTCCCTCTGTTCAGGACTTAAATGACACATGCTTAATTAGAAAACCCAACCATATTGCATAATCATCTTTCTTCCTTCTTCATTCTGGATGGAATGGAATAGGACCATTAGCACACTACACTAAACTCAGTGAAGATTTCTATCAATAGGTCATATGGGTACTCAACAGCCACTCATACTGACAAGTGGATGAATGGATACAGTATACAAGCTGATATTGTACTGAATGAAGTATTAAATTCATTGTCTTCTATTAGTCTGTTTGTGATATTCAATTAACATTTGACAGTAAGCTTGAACGTGAACTTTGTGAACCTACACAATATGCTGTACTGCTTTGCAACAGCTTGGAAGACAAAATCATTTCTTGTCTCTTTTGTCTCTCATTTTGGTTTTGACACTCAGTAATTTTGATTTATACACTCCACCCTAATGTTAGGCAATTCTTTTGACTGTTCCCTTTCATTTGTGTTTTCTCGTCTACTCGTAATACATCTTTGGAGTGCTTTTTTCCAGCATGGCCAGAATACCTATTGGCATGGACATCTCTATCATTAACCCAGTAACTTTCTTCTGAACCATAACTGCAACAATGAACTAAGTATTGATCCAGAAAACCAAGACAACAAGAAACAATAATTTTGAGGATCTGTTATTCCAGCTCAGTGTCTATAATGAGGTACTGTAGATGCATGCTGATTGGTAATAAATAATAACTAGATTTTAAATGGGATAAATGAAAAGAGAGATGAATGGAAGAGATACTTATATGCGACAAGTCTAACATTTATTATTAATTGACACTAGTTTTTTTACCTGCCAAAAAATAGTTTGGTAAGGCACCTTCAGTCTAACAATATTGATTACATGCCCACCTTTTCTACATTATCAAAACAATACAAACCCTGTGTTTTATTATGGAATAAGTGTGACTTAATAATTTTTAATAATAATTTTTTGCATTTATATAGCGCTTTTCTCACTACTCAAAGCGCTCTTACCAAGTTCATTATGGATTAGCCTACTTTTGTACACCCTATGCTCAACACGGACACATGTGCATAAAGACACACATGCTCAGTATCCATTTAAGCATTGATTATGAGTGATACCTGCACAACCTATCCTTATCAGCACTCAAAAAAAGAACTGACTAGCTTTGACTTTATCAGACCAGACAGGTGTCACTTAGACACTGGAGGGTGATACACCATACCTATGGCCAACCAAGGTAAGTTACACCTTCCCATGCTGCTCACTATTGAAGTATAGTTAAAGTATTGTAATCATCCACAAATTCAATGTCGAGATTTGGATGAATCTCAACATTTTAGACCTCCCTGACTGTCTCGTATATGAAGTATAGGGAAAGTATTGGAATCCTCCAAAAATCTGATTTTGAGATTTTGATGACTCTCGACGTTTTAGACCTCCCTGAGTCCAAAAGAAACATTTTTGGAATTATGTCTGTGTGTCTGTCTCTGTGTGTTTATATACAAATTTGTGTATATAAACACAACAACTTTAGTATCCTTTCACTTAGGTCAACCAAATTTTGCATACAAGTTTTAGGTACAAAACGTAGCTTTCTATCAACTTTTAGGCTATTTCTGCTAACCGAAAGTCCAATTTATTCAACTTTACTTTTATAATAATTGTTCAATAAATTATTAATTTGATTTCATTTGTTGTTGATGGTTCTTTAATGCACATAATATAAAAATATATGGTAATCATTGCCTTGCTGTTTAATCCTCAAATATCCATCCCAGTATTTGAGTAAACGAGAAAGTCTAGGGTAGAACACTCCTGATTTTTAGCAACTAACCCTGTGGGAAATATAATAGGTGCCCTGTGTTTACTTAAATATTTCAAATAAAACAATGTAGAAAGGTATATGAATAATAGCAAAAATCAAGGTATAAAACAGAAATACCAGTATAAATGGATAAAAATAAATAAATAGCAAAATCTGGATATAAAGCTCCTTATGGCCATCCAAATGTTTCACACCAGGCAAATAAAGAGGATGATACTGTACTTTCTGTAAGAATATGAAAGCTGAAGAACTATGCTAAGAATAGCATTTGTGTAAGAGAATGTCCTAGAAGGCGGGTTACGGAAATTCAGAAGTCAAGCTGACACATGCTCAGTGTTTCTTGGGTCCAGCTAGATGGAGTCTCTCTGGTATTGAATCTCTCTCTTACTCTTAGCTAATCCATCCTTTATGCCAATATTCCTACGTGTGTTTTCAAACCCCGTGATGTTACTCAATGGTAATCTTAGTGGTTCATGTCATATTTTTGTCACAAAATTCGTTTGTCTTCTTAGCTCCCTAGCCTGATAGTTTACTTTAGCCATACATGGTCCCCACAAAAGAGTATGTCAAGTGAAAAATAAAACTTGAGTTTACTTACAGTAAATCATGGTAACTTTACACAGCAAACAGCCTCTGGTTATCTCAACATGCAATTCACAGCACAGACAAAAAAGAGTCATTGCTTTCAAACCTCAGGTCAGATGTAGGTTTCCAATTACTGCCATCGTTCCTCACTTCCAAATGCTATTCTTGGCACAATTCTTCAGCTTTCATATTCTTACAGAAGGTACAGGAAGGTGATTATCCTATTTTATCCTGTGTTGTGTCATTGCTCTGTGAAGTGCAGGAACAAGTAAAAAAAAAACATTCCATACAGTTAAACTATTTAACTATTCTATTTCACTCAATACTTAATCTAAGATATTTCTTTTTAATTACATTTTCATATACTTTCTATAAAATATCATTCCTTACACAGTAACATCATTACAGCTTTTAAAAGTAAAAAAAAACATTCCATACAGTTAAAGTATTTAACTATTCTATTTCACTCAATACTTAATCTAAGATTGTTCTTTTTAATTACATTTTCATATACTTTCTATAAAATATCATTCCTTACACAGTGACATCATTACAGCTTTTACAGCTCACATTTATGCAACGAATGAGTAATGTCTGAGATGAGTGTAAAATTTCTTTGTTTTACTCCCACATTTCTTGCTGCTTCTATTCTAAAATTCTAATCAATGTCCCATGAGAGCAATGTAGTAACATCTTGCTATCGCAGTTTTATAGAGTGATTATTAAGGTAGGAGTCATTATTTAGACCCATTTTTCTTTCTGATGTTACTCACCAATTACAATCAATGTTGTATGAGAGCAATCTACTGACAATTTAATAGACTGGTTCTTATGCAGAGGCCCAATATATTTTCCAGAAAAATAAGAATATTTGTTGAAATATTTCTTAATCTGGGTGCTGGTTTTCTTTAAGTTCTCTTATATGGTAGCCCACATTTTCTTAAAATTATCTAAAAAACTAGAAACACCAAGAACCAAAGATACAGTAAATGGGAAGAATTTTACATGAACAATGTGTTTACAACCATTAAGGAATTCAAAAGGTGAAATTCCTCTCACCCCTAATTTGTGAATATTCCTGCTGAATTCACTAAAATGTAGAATATTTTTCAATTTGTCTGAAATTCATTAATATTGCATTTTAGATATACAGTATACACTACTGGTCAAATGTTTTAAAACACCTCAGTTTTTCTTCAAATTTAATCAGTTGAAATACATGAATGACCTAAAATGGTGAAAGGGTAAGCAGTAAACTGAATCCCAGCATAATCAGGTACAAGCAAAGAGCTGTATCTGGATGGAGCACCAGTCTATTATCAGTCTATTATCAGGTAAACTCATAAACACATACCCTCAATCTCTCACATCAGTCAATCTAACCTGGAACCTTCTGTGGAATGTGGGAGGAGGAATACTTGGGGAAATCTCTACACATACAGGTATCAGCCCAGGATTCAAACCTCAGGAACTCTAGATAGATAGATAGATAGATAGATAGATAGATAGATAGATAGATAGATAGATAGATAGATAGATAGATAGATAGATAGATAGATAGATAGATAGATAGATAGATAGATAGATAGATAGATAGATAGATAGATACTTTATTAATCCCAAGGGTAAATTCACATACTCCAGGAGCAGCATACTGATAAGGAAACAATATTAAATTAAAGAGTGATAAAAAATGCAGGTAAAACAGACAATAACTTTGTATAATGTTAACGTTTACTCCCCCGAGTGGAATTGAAGAGTCGCATAGTGTGGGGGAGGAACGATCTCCTCAGTCTGTCAGTGGAGCAGGACATTGACAGTAGTCTGTCGCTGAAGCTGCTCCTCTGTCTGGAGATGACACTGTTTAGTGGATGCAGTGGATTCTCCATGATTGACAGGAGCCTGCTCAGTGCCTGTCACTCTGCCACAGATGTCAAACTGTCCAGCTCCATGCCTACAATAGAGCCTGCCTTCCACACCAGTTTGTCCAGGCTTGAGGCGTCCTTCTTCTTTATGCTGCCTCCCCAGCACACCACTATGTAGAAGAGGGCACTCACCACAATCGTCTGATAGAACATCTGCAGCATCTTATTGCAGATGTTGAAGGACGCCAGCCTTCTAAGCAAGTATAGTATATACAGTAGGTTGCACTGCAAACCACTGTGCTACTATGCCACCCTCCCTTATTTTTATGTATTTAAATGTGTTTTACAATGTCTAGATATCAGCAAGGGGTAGGAGATAGATAGATAGATAGATAGATAGATAGATAGATAGATAGATAGATAGATAGATAGATAGATAGATAGATAGATAGATAGATAGATAGATAGATAGATAGATAGATAGATAGATAGATAGATAGATAGATCGATCTACAGAGATATAATAAAAAAATGGGTTATTGCAATAATTATTTAAAAAAGCATTGGGCAACTAAAGAACATGCATACAGGATATCATTAGACACATTGTTTGGACAAAGACAGTACCACAGTGATCTACAAGATTCTTTTCAAGTTATTTACTCTATTTAATAAAGATTCTGAACATACAGTAATAATTTCAGTGTTCATGCAGCAGATGGCAATAATATGCTATCAGGTATAAAGCTGAAAAATAAAAATAATCCTCATTAGCCACCATGAACCTGAAAACAAACTGTTTAAATCTGTTATATAGTTACATATTATAAAATATAATGCATAAACAGTGTATTACTTTTGTGTTACATTTTCTTCTTTTGTATGAGAAATTGCACATTTGATTGGCCAGTATCTGCTATTGAATCCAAAGCCCATATATGAACATTCAAGGACCTGACCAGAAACACAGCCAAATATGATCTTTTCTCGCTTTTCATAAATACATTTAGCCCTTTATGTGCTATGAAATAAATCACATTCATCCCCTTTATATGCTACCAACCAGAGACAGGAATTATTTGTGGTATAAACATTGGCCACTATTTCAAAATATCCATAGCAAATAGCTGAATACAGTGGCACTGCAATTATGTGTAGAGGACAGGAAATCCTGCAGGTCCCCCTAAGCCCTAACTATCTTCCATTTTTTCAAGTATTTTCAACATTTCATGTTTACCAATTCATGCAGCAAGCCAGTGTGAGCAGGATTGTGATAGGCCATTTGAACATGTGGTTTCAAACCATTAGACCAATGAGAGCTTCTGTTTCAAGTTATAACAGCAGCGTGAGTGGCAGTGGTGAGTGGTTAATCAATATGCTCTCCTAGGATTCAGCCTAGGGGCTTCTGACTGTCTGCAGTGTCCCACCTTAGGGAGTCACTGGATTAAGTTTTTTAATGCCAGCTCAATAACTTGGGAAAATGAAACTATCATTGCTTTACAAATTTTCCTTGAATTACATGCATGGACTGGCCTTTGAAACTAATGGAAAAAACCCTGCCGTACTCTATCTCTCTATGCAGTGCCCTCTAGCCAAAACTTAATTCATTGTACACTCTCTGTCATTAATGTTACCATAAACATTAATGAAAACAGCATAAAAACATTATTCACTTCTTCTGAGGTGTCTACTCAATACAAAATCCTTGCAACAGTAGTTTTAAATCTCTTCACATTAAATGTCCATTCAAATAAACAAATAACCTACAAATATTTTAACCAGTATTGGCTTTTTATGTTTCTGAAATAATGTATTTTAGTGTCATCCTCTTACACAAGAAGTAAATATTTGAGGTACAAAAAATGTATCTCAAAAATACACTCTATATTGATTTAAATATACCTACATTTTGTTGAACTTTTTTTTCTTGAAATCTTTATATTTCTTTTCCTTAATATTACATGGGTGTCCTGATTTGGCAGGAAAACAGACTACTAATTTCATGAGTTTACCTGGGAGATACTAGCAAAAGGCAAAGCAAGCAAAAATAAAATAAAAAAGAGACCAAACCCCGGACAAGAGGCAAAAATCACAGTCAAAATTTGGGCAAGAAGTCAAAAAACAGGCTAGTCATGAAAATTAATCACAAAGAGAATTACAATAAAGGTTTTGAAGGATTTATCTACAGATCGGATAAAGCTCAGTGCAGCCACAGACCTTTTATCCCGTCTGTTGATGGGCTCAAGGTCACGACCCTAACAGTGGCACGCAAAATGGCTTCCACTATAGGAAAAGGCTATAAGACCCCAAAATTCTGCCCAGGATCATGACATAACCCTTTGTTAAAGATGTATCCTCCAGACGCCTTGATCCAATTTTCAAGGAAACGAATATGAAACAGAGCCAGGAGGCGAGAGATGTGAAGGACACTAAACTTGACCCAGGTATGATCCTCCAGACCATACCCCTTCCAATGCACCAAATATTCCACTATTGACCTTTGTCTTCTAGAATTCACCAGATATTGTATTTCATATTCCATAGTATTGTCTACAGAAAGAGGTGGGGAAGGGGGTGAATCTGGAGTTTAATATGGGCTGCTATATACTGGTCTTAACCTAGAAACATGGAAAGTGGAGTAGATCTTAAAATGCACTGGTAAAGATAAACTATAAGATGCTGAAGCCACCCAATGCCTAATTACATATGGGCCAATAAACCTAGGAGCTAATTTTCTAGATGGTACTCTAAACTAAATATCTCTGGTTTCCAACCACACTCTTTGACCCACTTTCAAAATTGGTGTTTTTTTGTGCTTCTTGTCTGCAAAGTGCTTCATGGATAATCCTGCTTTCCATAAATTCCTACGAACGATCATCTATTTGGCATAAAGGTTACTAACATAATCCTTAACACCTCTGCCCTACAAAATTGAACATGGGAAACCACAAAGGCACACTACTCACTGTAAAATGATGTCTGCCAGTAATTTGGCTAATGGTAGCCCTTTTACACAGAATTTTACTGAACAGTAAGTCTGGGTTCATAAGAGGGAGGTCATGTTTTACTAGCATGCTGAAATTCTATGAGGAAGCAACAAAAGGATATGATCAAAATGGAGGATATTATATTATTTATCTGGATTTTCAGAAAGCATTTGGTAAGGTGCCACATCAGGGTGATGTTTGTAGATGGGTGGAAAGTTGGCTCAGACATAGTGCGAGTAATCTTATTAGAATTGGCTGATGTTAAGAGTGGTGTCCCTCAGGGGTCAGTGCTAGGGCCACTGCTTAGGTTTGCAGATGATACCAAGGTAGATGGTTTATCAGATAATCTGTAATCCGTTGAATTATTACAGAGGGACTTGAACAACACACAGGCTTGGGCAGATTTGTGGCAGATGAAATTTAATGTCAGTAAATGTAAAGTATTACATGTAGGAAGTAAAAATGTTAGGTTTGAGTGCACAATTAAGGTCTGAAAATCAAAAGTATATCTTATGAGAAGGATTTAGGAGTTGTAGTGGATGCTACACTATCAACTTCCAGACAGTGTTCAGTAGCCATTAAGAAGGTTAACAGAATGGTACGTTATATAGTACAATGTGTAGAGTACAAGTCCAAAGAGGCTATGCTCAAGCTTTAACACACTGATTAGACCTCACCTGGAGTATTGTGTAATGTTTTTGGTTTCCAGCCTCAAAAAGGGCATAGCAGTGCTAGAAAAAGCCCAGAGAGGAGCAAATGATTCTAGGGCTACAGAGGATGAATTATGAGGAAAGATTGAAAGAGCTGAGCTTTTTCAGTTTAAGCAAAAGAAGATTAAAAAGAGACATGATTGAAGTGTTTAAAATTATGAAGGGAATTAGTACAGCGGATCGAGACTGATATTTTAAAATGTGTTCATCAAGGACATGGGGACACAGTTGGTACTTGTCAAGGGTAAATTTTGAGTAAATTTTAGGAAGTTTTTCTTTACACAGAGAACCATAGACACTTGGAATAAGCTACAAAATAGTGTGGTAGACAGTTGGACTTTAGGAGCTTTCAAAATGTGATGGTTTTTTTAGAAGAATTAAGTGGATAGGACTAGCCAGCTTTGTTGGTCTGCATGGCCTCGTCTAGAGTGTTCTAATGTTCTAAAAACTGAGCGCTCTTAGATAACCAAAATAGTGGTATTGCTCTTGGAGGGAGGTAGACTGACAAATTCTACAGAAATATGCTCCCAGGGATGTGATGGCAGAGGAAGAGGCTGGAGGAAACTCAACAGAAGTCTAGCAGTTTTCTTCGATCAGCAAGTTTTGCAAGTGCCTACATAGCTCTTGATGCCTGTTGTCCAGCCCCTCCACCAAAATGATGTTTTTAACAAATTCATTGTCTAGGCCACCCCCAGGTGACCAAACATAAGCGATTGAGACACAGATCTAGTACCTGATCTCTCAAATTAGTAAGCAAAAAAAGTTTTCCTGTTGGTATATTTACAGTGGTATTTGCCTGGCTTACACTACAAACTTGGTTCAAAATAACATCCACATATGATACATTAAGCATGCCAATATTTTTTTCTATAGCAATAATAGGTGAAGTGTCCTCACAGAAACTATTGGGCTTGTAAATATGAGAAAGAGCATCTGCTTCTCTGTTTTTCCCACTGGGGGATATGTTAAAGTGAATTGGAATCAGCTGAAAAATAAGCCCCACCGAGCCAGGCAAGCATTTATTTTCTTTGAAGACTTTAAATATATTAAGCTTTTATGATCGGTACAAATAACAAAATAAAATTTGTCTCCCTCTAAATAAAGACGCCACTCCTCCAAAGCCAACTTAATTCTCAGTAACTCACTGTTTTCTATGTTTTAGTTCCTCTCAGTATGAGTTAATTTCTTTGAATAAAAGGCACAAGAATGAATAACTCTTGTTTTGGGACATCTTTGAGATAGTATTGCTCCAGTTACGAAACTGGACACATCTGCTTTTACGATAAGTGGCAATTCAGTATTTGGGTGTTGTAAGATGGGGGCTGTTGTAAACAATTGGTTTATATGCTCAAAGGCTTTGTTTAACTCCTCCGTCTACTGAAATCGTTTATGAGTTTTCTAGGTTAACAAGATTATAGAAGCTATAACAGAATTAAAGTCTTTAATAAATTGTTTATAGTAATTTCCAAAACTTTTTACAAATCTCTGGACTTATTTAACACTCTCAGGTGATTTCCAATTCATGATAGCAATGATTGCAATACTATCCAAGGTTAAACCAGTCTGTGAAATTTCATACCCCAAAAACAAAATATTTTTCTGGTGAAACTCACATTTGTCTATTTTAATGAATAGGTTAGTTTCATGAAGGTGGTGAAGAACTTCCTTAACATGTTTAATATGATTGGTTAAGTCTTTAGAGAAAATCAAAATATTATCTATGTATACCAATACACAATTTCCCCAATAAATCTCTGAAAATGTCATTAACACAGGACTGGAAAACAACCAGAGTGTTAGCTAAACCATATGGCATTACTATGTATTTGTAATATATAGTCATAGTATTAAAAGCAGTTTTCCATTTGTCCCCCTCCCGAATTCGAGTAAGGTTTGTGACAAGTGAGTAGCAGCCACTCAATCCGACACAGACAGATGCGGGAGGCAGTTATAAAAACACACGTTTTTTATTTTTCTTCACCTCATGGGAAACGCCTTCCCCATTTCCCACAGGCACAACACAGTCCCACTAAGCACAAACACACACAATACTTTTCTTTTCTCTTCTTTCTCGTCCACTCCTCCTCTGCAAGCTTTGTCTCCCTCCTCCCGATTCTGGCTCTCCGAGTAGTGTCTGCTAGTCCCTTTTATAACACCCCTGGAAGTGCTCCAGGTGCTTGATGGTGTATTTCCGGAAGCACTTCTGGGTGTGGTGGAAGAACCGCCAATAAGGGCTCAGTGGTTGCTGCGGCACCCCCTGGCAGCGCCTACGGATCTTAACAGGACTGTACCAAACTCCAACTCCCATGGGGCCCTGCAGGAGTCCTAGGCACCACTGCAACCCAGGGGGGCTGCCATCTAGCGCTCCGTGGGAGGTAACGCTCTGGCCATGCTTGCTCCCCTGGTCCTTCCAGCTTGGAGATGTCCCAGCCGGACCAGGGCCCCAGCTGTCTGCCACAGGTTATATACTCTTCTTAAATCTAATTTTGAAAAAACTCTAAAACCAATAATAAGGTGATAAGGTGTAAAATTTCACTTTAAGTAATGAAACCCCATGCATTAAATCAATAGTGCAATCATAGCCCCAGTGTGGGGTTACCACTAGGGTTTATTACTTTTTAAACACATCAATGTACTCAGAATGCTCAGAACACAGGATTGATGTTGTATTACAAATGACTGGCTTTGGTACGGTTCTTGAGGAATTCTGAAAATAGTACGAGTTCCATTGTACAATATCTTTGGTCTCCCATTTAAGAACAGGATGTTGCTTGTTTAACCACGGGTATCGGAGAATTATTTGAGAGAAATGAGACTGGGTAGGAGCATGCACTGATATAGTATGTTGCCGCACCCACCACATGACGAACCACCTGAGGGTCCCAAATTATGACCCAATTGCAGCTGTGCAATGGGTGAACACCTTAGCACCACACTAGTTCGAATGTAGTGGATCAATCAGACTGAATAACAAAAAAATAATGCTTCTTCATAAAAGATTCCTATTTTAGATTGAGGGCAGGGGTGTAGCATAGTCTAAACACACAGAGCAAATGGGCTGTCCATCCACTGAAAGGACTCGAGGTTATACTGAAGGCACACTGGAGTGATATGTAAACACGCAATCATGGAAGAGCTAATAAAATTCCCAGCTGCCAATCAGTGTTTCTGTGACAATATTATTAACCATACAAGGAGTTACAGAAAGTACTTTGTAAATGACTACACGCTACTAACCCCAAAGCAGATTGTGTGTTTTAGTTTTCTGGAAGCTTATAACACCTTGAGCATGGGAAAGGTGCTATATAAATAAAATGTAGTATTATTTCTATTATTATAATTATTGTTATCTGTTTAGTTCTTGACACTTGATTGCAAGCTATACATGCCTGCTTAAAATCTCCTTCAATAGCCATTAGTAGACCACCGAACTTGCAGGGGCATGCACGCCGTTAGCGGTAGAGTCAGGCAGTGTCGTTTCGAAAAAAAAACGCAGTATTTTTTTTTTTTTCTTTTAAGTGGCAGGAATAACCTTCCGTAGAACACAATAATAAAACAAATATTGGTTCTTGAGTCATATTACAAAATATACATTGAATATCTAAAGTGAATTTAAATCTGGATAATATTTACTTTATAGGATTATGGATAATCTGATATGACACCTCATTTTATCGGTACAGCAATACATTCTTGGCATTTTCTATTCTTTGTGCTATTATTTTTAATGTATCTTCCCAATAAGCCTTTGCAGGCGGGAATACATTTTAGTAAACAACTGTGTTGCGTACACAATTAACACTTCCTATCCGAATACAGTTAGGTCCATAAATATTTGGACAGAGACAACTTTTTTCTAATTTTGGTTCTGTACATTACCACAAAGAATTTTAAATGAAACAACTCCGAAGCGGTTGAAGTGCAGACTTTCAGCTTTAATTTAGTGGAGTGAACAAAACGATTAGTTGCCTCACATTTTTATGCAAAGCATTTTTTAACACAATCCCTTCATTTCAGGGGCTCAAAAGTAATTGGACAAATTAAATAACTGGAAATAAAATGTTCATTTCTAATACTTGGTTGAAAACCCTTTGCTGGCAATGACAACCTGAAGTCTTGAACTCATGGACATCACCAGATGCTGGGTTTCCTCCTTTTTAATGCTCTGCCAGGCCTTTACTGCAGCGGCTTTCCGTTGCTGTTTGTTTGTGGGCCTTTCTGTCCGACGTTTAGTCTTCAACAAGTGAAATGCATGCTGAATTGGGTTAAGATCAGGTGACTGACTTAGCCATTCAAGAATTTTCCACATCTTTGCTTTAACTAACTCCTGGGTTGCTTTGGCTGTATGTTTTGGGTCATTGTCCATATGCATCATGAAACGCCGCCCAATCAATTTGTTTGCATTTAGCTGGATTTGAGCAGACCGGATTGGATTTGACTGCATTGAGCTGGATTTGAGCAGACATTCTGAACACCTCAGAATTCATTCGGCTACTTCTGTCCTGTGTCACATCATCAATAAACACTAGTGTCCCAGTGCCACTGGCAGCCATGCACACCCAAGCCATCACACTGCCTCCACCGTGTTTTACAGATGATGTGGTATGCTTTGGATAATGAGCTGTTCCACACCTTCTCCATACTTTTTTCTTGCCATCATTCTGGTAGAGGTTGATCTTGGTTTCATCTGTCCAAAGAATGTTTTTCTAGAACTGTGCTGGCTTTTTTAGATATTCTTTAGCAAAGTCCAATCTAGCCTTTCTATTCTTGAGGCTTATGAGTGGCTTGCACCTTGCAGTGCACCCTATGTATTTACTTTCATGCAGTCTTCTCTTTATGGTAGACTTGGATATCGATACGCCTAACCCCTGGAGAGTGTTGTTCACTTGGTTGGCTGTTGTGAAGGGGTTTCTCTTCACCATGGAAATGATTCTGCGATCATCCACCACTGTTGCCTTCCATGGACGTCCAGGTCTTTTTGCATTGCTGAGTTCACCAGTGCTTGCTTTCTTTCACAGGATGCACCAAACTGTAGATTTTGCCACTCGTAATATTGTAGCAATTTCTTGGATGGGTTTTTTCTGTTTTCGCAGCTTAACGATGGTTTCTTTCACCTGCATGGAGAGCTCCTTTGACCGCATGTTGTCTGTTCACAGCAAAATCTTCCACATGCAAGCACCACACCTCAAATCAACTCCAGGCCTTTTATCTGCTTAATTGATAATGACATAACGACGACTTGCCCACACCTGCCCATGAAATAGCTTTTGAGTCAATTGTCTAATTACTTTTGAGCCCCTGAAATGAAGGGATTGTGTTAAAAAAATGTTTTAGTTGCCTCATATTTTTATGCAATCGTTTTGTTCACCCCACTGAATTAAAGCTGAAAGTCTGCACTTCAACTGCATCTGAGTTGTTTCATTTAAAATTCATTGTGGTAATGTACAGAACCAAAATTAGAAAAAAAGTCTGTCCAAATATTTATGGACCTAACTGTATAGGCCTATCAGCATTCAGTAATCCTTTAGATTTTAAATGATTCATTGAACAATAACTTGACGGACCCTAAGCAGAGTAACCACTCCTCTAATGACCTTGATGCTGCAGCGACAATTCGGGTGAAATCGGGTTTGGAAAATGGTTGGATATTTACCTAAGAAACAATGCATAAGAATTACACCGGACATCTGTTTTACCTCAGCTTTGTGAGACAAAGAAACTGGTTATAAATACATCGGATTTTTTTAAATAAATTGTGTAAATTAAGAACGAATAGGCACCGTTCCTGTGATATTGCCGATGAGTAAGTGGCGTTGATAATATTATGTTATTAAATTCCTAAAAATTAATTAAAGTACTATCAGAAAACCAGCGCTGGCCGGCTTCGAGCCGCACGTTTTTTTTTTCATTCAGTCAGGCGGGTAACAGTCAGTTAAACGCGTCATAGCAGTGCGCAGGCACACTTGGGGGTCCTTGTGTGTTTAGAGATGGTAGAGACACGTGAAGAATGAAAATCACCCTCCGCAGAGTCTGTATCTGTGCTGCTCTGATTTATTTGGCGTTTTCTGTATATGCAACGTATATCGTATTTTTTAAAACGAAAGCGGTTAACCGAGTACAAAGGGTGACGAAGAAGGGCAAGGGTAGGCATGCTGCCGTTATTTGTTTTAATCACTGGTGTGATTTTGATCTTTATGTTGCGCAAAGTCTTACAGGAGATACATTCTGGAAGGAACTTGGGCAAATCGTAGTAATCCTTGAAATGATTTTTAAGATTATTTTTTATTAAAATAAGCTTGAAAATAGAGAGAGTTGTTTAATAAGAACGATAAAAGTACCGCTAAGTTAACCGTGTTAGTTGTAATCTTGTTTAATTCTGCGTGATGGAATTCTCCATCCATTTTGATTGTGTTAATATTTTGTAATTAAAATGTAATTGGTTTTCATAAATGAGTGTTTGTTGTTTTTCTTCCAGTTGCAATGAAATGAAATGTCAAGCAGAATGACTCATTTTATTGGCTAACTAAAAAGAAGTTAATACTTATTGATTACACCAATTTATTAGTCAAATAATGCATAGAATATTCTGTTTAGCAACTTGTTCTAAACTGTCTCTTACATTATGTTTAATTTTCTGGGATATTTATTTATGTGTGCGTGTGGACAAATGTGCTCAGTAGATGGACTTTTGTGCCATTTCGGTTATAGCTCATTGCACCTGATACAGCCAGGTTAGGCAGCAGTCCACTATACAGTGAAATGTATTGAAGATAATGGATAAATATATTAGTGTATCTATTTGCTTGTTCTTATTATTGCCACGGTTTTATGGTTTGAAAAGTATTGTTTCTTAAAACATTGCAGAACACAGCTATAAGTCTTGTTCACAACCCCAGTGATGTACCTCATATGTCATATTAAGCTTGTCCTGCCTTATGCAAAGGGTGTCAGAGATCACAACCCCCCCCACCCCTTGAAATTTCAACGTATGTTTGTGTAAAGTCTGAAATCAAGATGCATCAATTCGGACCTTTTTATCTTTAAGAAGATCTTTTAACTGAAAAACTTAAGAAAAAAGCAAATATCACTTTTACAAATAAAACATGTTATTAGTTAGTGGAAGCCCTGCTTGCTTTATTTGCAAAAGAAACCCCATTTGAAATTATCTTAATGTAAGTAGCATTCCTGAATGTTTCCCTCTTTACAGAAGAGTTCAAACACTCTTCTCTTTAGACCGCTCCACAGATTTTCTATAATAGTGTGCTTTGACTGAGTCGTTTCAGGATATTGAGCTAGCTTTTTTTTTTTTTTTTTTTAATTTGCTGTGCCCTTTAAATTTGTATTGTTTTGAAAGGTTAAGTTCTTCATTAATGGGCGGCGCAGTGGTAGCGCTGCTGCCTCACAGGAGACCTGGGTTCACTTCCCGGGTCCTCCCTGCGTGGAGTTTGCATGTTCTTCCCGTGTCTGCGTGGGTTTCCTCCCACAGTCCAAAGACATGCAGGTTAGGTGCATTGGTGATTCTAAATTTTCCGTGTGTGTGTGTGCGCGCTGGCGCCCTGTGTTGGCTGGGATTGGCTCCAGCAAGACCCTGTAGTTAGGATATAGCGGGTTGGATAATGGATGGGTGGATGGAAGTTCTTCATTAATTTCAGCTTTCCGGCTGGGGC
The DNA here is from genome assembly GCF_900747795.2 of Erpetoichthys calabaricus. Classification (NCBI taxonomy): domain Eukaryota; kingdom Metazoa; phylum Chordata; class Cladistia; order Polypteriformes; family Polypteridae; genus Erpetoichthys; species Erpetoichthys calabaricus. The sequence continues at coordinate 190,791,362 of NC_041394.2, read as the reverse complement.
AGTAGATTATGCACCAAAGTATCTTGGTATTTGAGGTTACTGTGTCCATTCTGCAATCCCTCCCATAGGTAGGCTCTGTGTTCTTTGGCAGTGAGCTAGCTGGGATGTATGAAAACTTGATGGGGGTACATGAATATATTTATGGCAAGTCTGACCCATGTATATGCAATATTTTGGAGAAACTGGGAAATGACATTCTTAATCAAGTAGGGAAATGCAGCCAAACCAGCTAAATAATGACTTGCACGCATAACAGTAAATGTTACTGAGCTGTTATAATAATGGCTGTTGACGTAACAAGCACTTTAAACCTCAAAAGTGATTAATGTAATGTAAAGACTGTATTATAGTTCAATTTTAAGAGGTCCAATCCTGCATATTTTCTGGTTATATTGGCTACCTTTTGTCACTTCTCAGAGAATACATAAAATATTTGTTTGCAAAGTAAAAAGGCAATGTGCAAAGGTGTCCTATTCTCCTAATGTAATCAGAGAAATTTACTGCACTGATATTGTAATAAGGGCTCCTAGCGAGAGTGAAGTTGCTTTTGTTAACTGAGTAGATACAGTCCATTAATACACAAGTTATCATGCCTTAGTGACCTGGGTCAACCTGTGATTCATTTGTTTTGAGGCAGAATAGTTTTGACAGACATTATAGTAGTATAAGTGGTGGGTAGCTTATTGGTAAGGTAACTGGCAGAACCCTCAGGTTTTTATTATGGCATGTGTTATTCATTGTAACAAAAACCATTTCATTACATGTGCCCTGTAATGGTGGCTGCCCACTAAGACATTGGCTCCTTACGCCATTCCCTGACTCCTCGAACACAGAGGAGAGATGCTATATAATTCACAGTTGCGCAGTGCAGCCAGATGCTCTTGAATGCAAATGGTGGTGTCACTGATGCATCAAGTAGGAGGCTGTTATACTTGCCCATGAAGTTCTGCAGCATTGCTATTGCATATACATACTGTATATGAGGTTGATTAGCATGCTCTATATGTGGATGTTTCAATGTGATATTTGAGGCATGTTCACAAATGCACATTTACACGGTGATTGTGTTTTACGATGGGCAAATTGAGTAGAAATTTTTATAAGGCAGGTTTAATAAATCTTTTTTTTTTTTTTTTTAACCTGTTTTTTGGCATTTGCATATTTTCATGTGGAAATCCATACAAGTTTGACAAATGAGGCCCCTGTTGTTGCCATATTCTGGTCACGTCTTAATAATGGTCACCACAGTGTTTTTGATGTAGGATATGCACTCAGAGTTATTTTATATAATTTCCTCAACAATATGATTCTGTAGATTTTTTTTACATTGACCATGTTTCTGTCTCCACTATACAATCAATACACCTTCAAGGAAATCTTAATAGAACATTTAATTTGAATTTGCAGCCAATCAATCACTTCTTTTACTGTCGGGTGAAGAGAGATTACCTTTGCACCACATTTAGAACAAAATTAGTTAAATTTGAACACAATTTCCATTAGAAAGATTTTTTACACTTATGTAACCAAGACAGTGCAATTTACATTCAGTACAATACAGTCTTACAATGATCAGTTTGTTTTTCACCTCAGTTTTGCTAGTTACAATATCTTAATGTGAAAAAGATCTGACTTGATTTCTCTCGACTTCTTATTTTACATCAACAAATTTACTTAAGGGTTTGCATGCTTTTGATATCTTCTATATTTACATTTCAAGTTGCATACAGTGTGGTATCTTTTCAATAACAGCATGGGAAAAAAATTATGACACAGTCTGCTTCCTGGAATATAATTTTATGCCACCCATTTATGAGTGTACATAATATGATTAAAGGGTTAGGAGGGGGCCTAGAGCATGTCAAGGCAGCATTGGGCACCAGTCCATCATTGGGTCAATAATTGAGTTTCCCGTTAACCCAAGATGCACATATATAGGTTACTGAAAAAAACCTAGAATAACTGGAGAAAAGCAATGTAAATAAAAGGTAAACATGTAGTTCCATACACGTAGTGACTGGGTCAGGATTCAAACTTTTGGTCCTGGATTTGTGAGAAAGCCTTACGTACTAACCACCGTGCCATATGTACAGTATACAGGACATAAAAATATATGAAAGTTAATTTAATGAAAACAAAAGTCAAAAGAAACTTAAGCACAGTATTTTCTTAGTTGCAATAAGTATAGTGATAGTATAGGCATATTTTAGGTGGAATGAGAAAGAAAGATAAACTAGAGAAAGAGAATGAGTATCCTGAGAGAATGGAGTCCTGAAAAACATTCCAACCTCCATTGACTGTTTGTGATTATCCAGCTCTTTCCCCCAAATTTACAATGTGTATATTAGACTAATTATTGACTGTAAATTGGCCCAATTTAAGCGAGTCAGTGCGTGTGTGCGTTTGATTCAGTGTGCTGTAAATGTAGGCTCCAGCCCTCACAACCCTTAACAGGATAATGTTGGGTTGCATAATACATAAATGGAATTGTATCAAACATTCTGAGCCAAAATGTCTTTCTACCTTTTTCAGGGAGTGTACCACAGACTGCAGGACCAACCCATTTGAAAGATGTTCCGTCTGTAGAGGAAGGGGAGTGGAATCCTTGGGAAGAATATGAAAAGAAAAATACACTTTCTCCAAAAGACCAAAATGTCATCCTCAAAAATATAAAAGATTATCCCTCTGAAAAAAAAGAACAGTATTTCAAAGTCCAGATATGGGGCAAGGCTGCAATTGGTAATTTGTTTTAAATGCTTTTTGTTGATGCCACCTGGAAATGCACAGTCTTTTGCAATTTGTTTTATGTAAGGCTAACAGTGGTTTTATTCTTCAAATCTAAACATAAGCCATCATAAAAAAATCAAATTTTGCAATTAGAATAGACAATAACAGACATATCTTGCTTTATTTTTATAGCATCTTCATGTAGTGAACACCTTGAGAAGACAATTTACATATGTTTGCATTTTGTGCACTTATAGCTTAAATTACTTGCTTATGGTAATGAAGTAATTGCTGCAAGTAACAGTGACTGAAACTGCCCTATTAAATTTTAATTGGTTTCTTCAAGACTCCTTGACAATTGTGTAATGACTTGGGATTTAGGTAACAGTATTTGGTTTTTAGCATTCTTTTCCTATAACTTTACAGTTGTTGATTTATTTAACTGCATGTGCAGTGTTATGAGCCATGCTGACATTTACTTTTAAATGTGGATGATCAGGCAGAGTGTTGTAAATCTTGGTCATTCTGAAGAGGTCTATTAACGTATAGCAACCACATTTGTAATCCTTACCAGTAACGGCGCACTGCATGATAGTGTGCAGTGAATAAACTTGACTTGAGCATTCATAGTTTTCATACTCTTTCTCTGTACGTTTAGCATTCGTTTGCTCAGAGGTTGATGTGCTTCCTGAGCAGCTCTTCTTTTCTCCACCCTAGCGGCCCGCTTCTACTCTTCTTTCATCGGCATCTTTTTGCGTTAAAACTGATTCAGTGTTTGTGTTGCAATTACTTAGTACATTTTCTTTAATTTTTCACTTAAGCTGGCACTTAAGAATTCAATCTGCTTCACGAATGATTTAAGATATGAAGAGGTAGGGGAAGTGATGGCGAAGGTGGTAGAGATGAGAATGGCTCCCGTATGCATGTGCTGCACGGCCGCCCTGCTGGCTGCTGCCGAGAGTTGATTCTACAATAAAATAAAAAGAGGAATAACCTTGGAGGTCAATCATCACCCCGAAAGCAGATGTTAGACATCACGTAGTATATATGTACCAAATTTCAGGTCAATAGGTCAAACGGTTTGCGAGCTACAGGTGATTTAAAATCCTGGACAGACAAACGAACAGTCACGATAACATATTATATATAAAGATTATTAAGAGAGTGTCCATTGCAGACCACCCCCACCTAATCAACCCATTAACCAGGGACCAGTTGACGTAAGATGCATGTCCACTTGACTCATTGTTATTTTGGGAAAATTAGGTGAATAGGATTGATGAATTTTGTTTATATGAATCCCTTGTTGTCAAAATTGTTCTGCTAGTCTAATGTTCTAATGTAAAATTGCTTTTTATTTACTTTTTAGACATTTCATTAAAACAATCTATGTGATTTTCACATAAAAATATTTGCATATTGCAAATGTCTTTTTAGTGTGCATCTTGCACTGTGCCCTTCCTGGTTTTAATAGCTCAAACAGTATTATACTTTCCCTAATTTTGGTCCTTCAGCAAATAAAGGTGAAGCTTCTTAAACTTAGTATGTTTTCTGTACTTAACTCATACTTTTGGATCTTAAGTTGGTTAGAGAGTGGGAGAGTCTTTTTATATGCTGGGTGATTGGGTCGGGTTCCTATAAAACCCACAGATTGGGTACAAGTCAGTAACTGTCCCTAGACAGAGTGTCAGTTTGTCTCAATGTCCCTTCTTGAACACACTCACACTTCTTACACAGGAGTCATTTTAGAGTTGCCAATTAACGTAACCTGTACATACTCTCAGCTAAGTTCTGAATATTATATACTTTTTATACATTTGAGTTGTTTTCACAATGATAATGGTTTGGAATAAAAATTTACACAGTTAATTTTGTATTACATGTTTTTTTCCAAATGTTAATCCAAAATTTCCAACATTTTTAGGACTTTATCTCTGGGAACATATTTTGGAAGGTCAACTAAATCCATCTGACCCAACAGCACAGTGGAGGAAAGGGAATCTTCATTTAGGAAAGATACATTTCAGGTATATTATTCTTTTCAAGGTACAGTTTAATTTTAATGTACAGTGGTGTGAAAAAGTATTTTCCGTCTTCCTGATTTCCTCTATTTTTGCTTATTCATAACACTTAACGTAGATACTTGAGGATAAGCTGACTCACAATTTTTTAACCAAAATACCATAAGAAACGTGTCACCAACAAATAAGCCAAATTTTTAAATTTAGAAGGAACTGGAAAACATAACATTAATTTTTAATGTAAAGAGTAACCTAATGCAATACTTAATTTTATTCAAGTAATACCTGCATTATTATTATCCCAGTAGCACTAAACGTAAGGCAAGAAGTACACGTTCCGGTATGCTGGGCCTTTTCAAGGCTCAATCTCACAGCCAAGAAGAAAAGAGTGTGCTGTGTGCATTCCAGTAATAGAAACCTATTAATTTTAGTGTCACTTTAATTTTAATCTAGCTATTTACTATAGATGTTTTTGAGTGTGATCATTTGGAATAGTGGCCAGTGTTCATACTGTGAATCTTGTGGGGCTCAAGTTTAAGGATGGAAAAAGGGGATGGATGTTATTTATTTCTCTGCTCATGAAAGACTGAACATTTATTAAAATAAAGAAAAATTAAAATGCTGGCTAGTGAAATGTGCAATTTTTCATACAAAAGAAGAAAAATTAAAACATTGTAATGCATTACATTTTATAATAAGTGTATTGCATTGTTTAGTTACTCTTTTTATGTAAGTAATGAGAAATTTAACTA